>NW_027422674.1:375000-472182 GCF_048934315.1 Petromyzon marinus
GCAAAAACAACAGCGACAACAACAACAACAGCGACAACAACAACAACAGCAACAGCAACAGCGACAACAACAACAGCAACAACAACAGCGACAACAACAGCAACAACAACAGCGACAACAACAACAGCAACAACAACAACAGCAACAACAACAGCGACAACAACAACAGCGACAACAACAACAGCAACAACAACAGCGACAACAACAGCGACAACAACAACAGCGACAACAACAACAGCGACAACAACAACAGCAACAACAACAGCAACAACAACAGCGTAAACAACAACAGCAGCAAAAACAACAGCGACAACAACAACAGCGACAACAACAACAGAAACAACAACAGCGACAACAACAACAACAGCAGCGACAACAACAGCGACAACAACAGCGACAACAGCAACAACAACAACAGCGACAACAACAACAACAGCAACAACAGCGACAATAACAGTGACAACAACAACAGCAACAACAACAGCAACAGCAACAACAACAACAACAACAGCGACAACAACAACAGCAGCAACAACAACAACAGCGACAACAACAGCGACAACAACAACAGCAACAACAACAGCGACAACAGCGACAACAACAGCGACAACAACAACAGCAACAACAACAGCGACAACAACAGCAACAACAACAACAGCAACAACAACAGCGACAACAACAACAGCGACAACAACAACAGCGACAACAACAACAGCGACAACAACAGCAACAACAACAGCAACAACAGCAACAACAACAGCGACAAAAACAACAACAGCAGCAAAAACAACAGCGACAACAACAACAACAGCGACAACAACAACAACAGCAACAGCGACAACAACAACAGCAACAACAACAGCGACAACAACAGCAACAACAACAGCGACAACAACAACAGCGACAACAACAGCAACAAAACAACAACAGCAACAACAACAACAGCGACAACAACAAGAACAGCGACAACAACAACAGCAACAACAACAGCAACAACAACAACAGCAACAACAACAGCGACAACAACAACAACAACAACAGCGACAACAACAACAACAGCAACAGCGACAACAACAACAGCAACAACAACAGCGACAACAACAGCAACAACAACAGCGACAACAACAACAGCGACAACAACAGCAACAAAACAACAACAGCAACAACAACAACAGCGACAACAACAAGAACAGCGACAACAACAACAGCAACAACAACAGCAACAACAACAACAGCAACAACAACAGCGACAACAACAACAACAGCAGCAACAACAACAGCGACAACAACAGCGACAACAACAACAACAGCGACAACAACAACAGCAACAACAACAACAGCAACAACAACAGCGACAACAACAACAACAACAGCAGCAACAACAACAGCGACAACAACAACAACAGCGACAACAACAACAGCAACAGCGACAACAACAACAACAGCAACAACAGCGACAACAGCAACAACAACAGCAACAACAACAACAACAGCGACAACAACAGCAACAACAACAGCAACAACAACAACAACAGCGACAACAACAGCAACAACAACAGCGACAACAACAACAACAGCGACAAGAATCAGCAGCGAGCTGCCATGGAGAGAGCCGGCGGTGCCGGCGGCGGCGGCGGCAGCGGAGGGAGGAGGGCGGAGGAACGGAGGAACAGCGGCGCGCTCGCACAGCCCGCGGGCGTAGGGGGTCACGCGAGGTCGCCCGCGGGAGCCCCCCCGCAGAGCGGCGGACGCGGCGGAGAGGGCTCAGCGGCGCGAGTTGGGGGGGGAGCGGCGGGGAGATGGGCGGAGGGCGGGAGAGGGAGAGCGGCGGACTTGGGGCGGCAGCGGTGGGACGCGGGAGAGCGAGCGCCGTGGGAGAGGCGGGAGGTTCGAGGCCGGGGGCAGGCGCCGGAGCGAGAACGCCGGGAACCTCCAGGCGGAGAGGCCGCGCCAACATGGCGGTCTGAGACGGGAGGGGAGGGAGAGAGGGGGGGGGCGCGGGGGGAGGATCGGGGGGGGCGGAGACGGGAGGGGGGGGGGCGAGAGAGCGGTCGGCGTGGTGGGCCCGGCTCAGGGAGAGTCTGCGGCGGGTCAGGAGGGGCGTAGGCGACGTGGGCCTGGCGATTCCCTTCGGTGGCGGAGAGCGCGGGAGGGCGGGGGCGGTCGACGCGCCGCCGCCGCCGCCGTCACCGGCCACGGGCCGGAGGGACGTCGCCCGTCCCCCGGGCGGCCCCCGCTCGGGCCGATGAGGAGTCTCGTCGTCGCCGTGTCCTGCTGGAGCGAGCGGCGAGCGCCCCCGCTGGCGGCCGCGAGAGCCGGAAGTTCCCCGTTCACGCGGGCGGGGATCCCGAATTGTAGAGAGGGGGCGGCAGTCAGCTGCTCGTTTGTTGTTGTTGGTTGTTGTTGTTTATCGTTTATTGCCAGTCGGTGATTACAGTTGTCACGTGTGAGGTTTGACGTCCCTTCAGGAGCATGCCAGTGACACGGGGTGTCTGTGACACGCTGTGTTTGTGTGCGTTGTGTTCAAAGCGATGCACAAAAACTCGTAGGCAGAAACACGTTACAAGTTGTCGCATTTTTGTTTAACATTCCCACAAGCACTCAGAGTCTGTGGGTCTCTGTGTGTGGTGAGTCTATGGGTCTCTGTGTGGTGAGTCTATGGGTTTCTGTGTGGTGAGTCTATGGGTCTCTGTGTGGTGAGTCTATGGGTCTCTGTGTGGTGAGTCTATGGGTCCCTGTGTGGTGAGTCTATGGGTCTCTGTGTGGTGAGTCTATGGGTCTCTGTGTGATGAGTCTATGGGTCTCTGTGTGGTGAGTCTGTGGGTCTCTGTGTGATGAGTCTATGGGTCTCTGTGTGTGGTGAGTTTATGGGTCTCTGTGTGGTGAGTCTATGGCTCCCTGTGTGGTGAGTCTATGGGTCTCTGTGTGGTGAGTCTATGGGTCTCTGTGTGGTGAGTCTATGGGTCTCTGTGTGGTGAGTTTATGGGTCTCTGTGTGGTGAGTCTATGGGTCCCTGTGTGGTGGGTATATGGGTCTCTGTGTGGTGAGTCTATGGGTCTCTGTGTGGTGAGTCTATGGGTCCCTGTGTGGTGAGTCTATGGGTCTCTGTGTGGTGAGTCTGTGGGTCCCTGTGTGGTGAGTCTATGGGTCTCTGTGTGGTGAGTCTATGAGTCTCTGTGTGGTGAGTCTGTCTCTGTGTGGTGAGTCTATGGGTCTCTGTGTGGTGAGTCTATGGGTCCCTGTGTGGTGACTCTATGGGTCTCTGTGTGATGAGTCTGTGGGTCTCTTGTGTGGTGAGTCTATGGGTCTCTGTGTGGTGAGTCTATGGGTGTCTGTCTTTGTGGTGAGTCTATGGGTCTCTGTGTGGTGAGTCTATGTGTCTCTGTGTGGTGAGTCTATGGGTCTCTGTGTGATGAGTCTATGGGTCTCTGTGTGGTAAGTCTATGGGTCCCTGTGTGGTGAGTCTATGGGTCTCTGTGTGGTGAGTCTATGGGTCTCTGTGTGGTGAGTCTATGGGTCTCTGTGTGATGAGTCTGTGGGTCTCTGTGTGATGAGTCTATGGGTCTCTGTGTGATGAGTCTATGGATCCCTGTGTGGTGAGTCTATGGGTCTCTGTGTGGTGAGTCTATGGGTCTCTGTGTGGTTATTCTATGGGTTCCTGTGTGGTGAGTCTATGGGTCTCTGTGTGGTGAGTCTTTGTGTCTCTGCGTGGTGAGTCTATAGGTCTCTGTGTGGTGAGTCTGTCTCTGTGTGGTGAGTCTATGGGTCTCTGTTTGAGTGAGTCTATGGGTGTCTGTGTGGTGAGTCTATGGGTCCCTGTGTGGTGAGTCTATGGGTCTCTGTGTGGTGAGTCTATGGGTCTCTGTGTGGTGAGTCTGTGTATCTGCGTGGTGAGTCTATAGGTCTCTGTGTGGTGAGTCTGTTTCTGTGTGGTGAGTCTATGGGTCTCTGTGTGAGTGAGTCTATGAGTGTCTGTGTGGTGAGTCTATGGGTCCCTGTGTGGTGAGTCTAGGGGTCTCTGTGTGGTGAGTCTATGGGTCCCTGTGTGGTGAGTCTATGGGTCTCTGTGGGGTGAGTCTATGGGTTTCTGTGTGGTGAGTCTAGGGGTCTCTGTGTGGTGAGTCTGTGGGTCTCTGTGTGATGAGTCTATGGGTCTCTGTGTGGTGAGTCTGTTTCTGTGTGGTGAGTCTATGGGTCTCTGTGTGAGTGAGTCTATGGGTGTCTGTGTGGTGAGTCTATGGGTCCCTGTGTGGTGAGTCTATGGGTCTCTGTGTGGTGAGTCTATGGGTTTCTGTGTGGTGAGTCTATGGGTCTCTGTGTGGTGAGTCTATGGGTCACTGTGTGATGAGTCTGTGGGTCTCTGTGTGGTGAGTCTGTGGGTCCCTGTGTGGTGAGTCTATGGGTCTCTGTGTGGTGAGTCTATGAGTCTCTGTGTGGTGAGTCTGTCTCTGTGTGGTGAGTCTATGGGTCTCTGTGTGGTGAGTCTATGGGTCTCTGTGTGGTGAGTCTATGGGTCTCTGTGTGGTGAGTCTATGGGTCTCTGTGTGGTGAGTCTATGGGTCCCTGTGTGGTGAGTCTATGGGTCTCTGTGTGGTGAGTCTGTGGGTCCCTGTGTGGTGAGTCTATGGGTCTCTGTGTGGTGAGTCTATGAGTCTGTGTGGTGAGTCTGTCTCTGTGTGGTGAGTCTATGGGTCTCTGTGTGGTGAGCCTATGGGTCCCTGTGTGGTGACTCTATGGGTCTCTGTGTGGTGAGTCTGTGGGTCCCTGTGTGGTGAGTCTATGGGTCTCTGTGTGGTGAGTCTATGAGTCTGTGTGGTGAGTCTGTCTCTGTGTGGTGAGTCTATGGGTCTCTGTGTGGTGAGTCTATGGGTCCCTGTGTGGTGAGTCTATGGGTCTCTGTGTGGTGAGTCTATGGGTGTCTGTCTTTGTGGTGAGTCTATGGGTCTCTGTGTGATGAGTCTATGTGTCTCTGTGTGGTGAGTCTATGGGTCTCTGTGTGATGAGTCTATGGGTCTCTGTGTGGTAAGTCTATGGGTCCCTGTGTGGTGAGTCTATGGGTCTCTGTGTGGTGAGTCTATGGGTCTCTGTGTGGTGAGTCTATGGGTCTCTGTGTGATGAGTCTGTGGGTCTCTGTGTGATGAGTCTATGGGTCTCTGTGTGATGAGTCTATGGATCCCTGTGTGGTGAGTCTATGGGTCTCTGTGTGGTGAGTCTATGGGTCTCTGTGTGGTTATTCTATGGGTTCCTGTGTGGTGAGTCTATGGGTCTCTGTGTGGTGAGTCTTTGTGTCTCTGCGTGGTGAGTCTATAGGTCTCTGTGTGGTGAGTCTGTGTCTCTGCGTGGTGAGTCTATAGGTCTCTGTGTGGTGAGTCTGTTTCTGTGTGGTGAGTCTATGGGTCTCTGTGTGAGTGAGTCTATGGGTGTCTGTGTGGTGAGTCTATGGGTCCCTGTGTGGTGAGTCTATGGGTCTCTGTGTGGTGAGTCTATGGGTCTCTGTGTGGTGAGTCTATGGGTCTCTGTGTGATGAGTCTGTGGGTCTCTGTGTGATGAGTCTATGGGTCTCTGTGTGATGAGTCTATGGATCCCTGTGTGGTGAGTCTATGGGTCTCTGTGTGGTGAGTCTATGGGTCTCTGTGTGGTTATTCTATGGGTTCCTGTGTGGTGAGTCTATGGGTCTCTGTGTGGTGAGTCTTTGTGTCTCTGCGTGGTGAGTCTATAGGTCTCTGTGTGGTGAGTCTGTCTCTGTGTGGTGAGTCTATGGGTCTCTGTTTGAGTGAGTCTATGGGTGTCTGTGTGGTGAGTCTATGGGTCCCTGTGTGGTGAGTCTATGGGTCTCTGTGTGGTGAGTCTATGGGTCTCTGTGTGGTGAGTCTGTGTCTCTGCGTGGTGAGTCTATAGGTCTCTGTGTGGTGAGTCTGTTTCTGTGTGGTGAGTCTATGGGTCTCTGTGTGAGTGAGTCTATGAGTGTCTGTGTGGTGAGTCTATGGGTCCCTGTGTGGTGAGTCTAGGGGTCTCTGTGTGGTGAGTCTATGGGTCCCTGTGTGGTGAGTCTATGGGTCTCTGTGGGGTGAGTCTATGGGTTTCTGTGTGGTGAGTCTAGGGGTCTCTGTGTGGTGAGTCTGTGGGTCTCTGTGTGATGAGTCTATGGGTCTCTGTGTGGTGAGTCTGTTTCTGTGTGGTGAGTCTATGGGTCTCTGTGTGAGTGAGTCTATGGGTGTCTGTGTGGTGAGTCTATGGGTCCCTGTGTGGTGAGTCTATGGGTCTCTGTGTGGTGAGTCTATGGGTTTCTGTGTGGTGAGTCTATGGGTCTCTGTGTGGTGAGTCTATGGGTCACTGTGTGATGAGTCTGTGGGTCTCTGTGTGGTGAGTCTGTGGGTCCCTGTGTGGTGAGTCTATGGGTCTCTGTGTGGTGAGTCTATGAGTCTCTGTGTGGTGAGTCTGTCTCTGTGTGGTGAGTCTATGGGTCTCTGTGTGGTGAGTCTATGGGTCTCTGTGTGGTGAGTCTATGGGTCTCTGTGTGGTGAGTCTATGGGTCTCTGTGTGGTGAGTCTATGGGTCCCTGTGTGGTGAGTCTATGGGTCTCTGTGTGGTGAGTCTGTGGGTCCCTGTGTGGTGAGTCTATGGGTCTCTGTGTGGTGAGTCTATGAGTCTGTGTGGTGAGTCTGTCTCTGTGTGGTGAGTCTATGGGTCTCTGTGTGGTGAGCCTATGGGTCCCTGTGTGGTGACTCTATGGGTCTCTGTGTGGTGAGTCTGTGGGTCCCTGTGTGGTGAGTCTATGGGTCTCTGTGTGGTGAGTCTATGAGTCTGTGTGGTGAGTCTGTCTCTGTGTGGTGAGTCTATGGGTCTCTGTGTGGTGAGTCTATGGGTCCCTGTGTGGTGAGTCTATGGGTCTCTGTGTGGTGAGTCTATGGGTGTCTGTCTTTGTGGTGAGTCTATGGGTCTCTGTGTGGTGAGTCTATGTGTCTCTGTGTGGTGAGTCTATGGGTCTCTGTGTGATGAGTCTATGGGTCTCTGTGTGGTAAGTCTATGGGTCCCTGTGTGGTGAGTCTATGGGTCTCTGTGTGGTGAGTCTATGGGTCTCTGTGTGGTGAGTCTATGGGTCTCTGTGTGATGAGTCTGTGGGTCTCTGTGTGATGAGTCTATGGGTCTCTGTGTGATGAGTCTATGGATCCCTGTGTGGTGAGTCTATGGGTCTCTGTGTGGTGAGTCTATGGGTCTCTGTGTGGTTATTCTATGGGTTCCTGTGTGGTGAGTCTATGGGTCTCTGTGTGGTGAGTCTTTGTGTCTCTGCGTGGTGAGTCTATAGGTCTCTGTGTGGTGAGTCTGTGTCTCTGCGTGGTGAGTCTATAGGTCTCTGTGTGGTGAGTCTGTTTCTGTGTGGTGAGTCTATGGGTCTCTGTGTGAGTGAGTCTATGGGTGTCTGTGTGGTGAGTCTATGGGTCCCTGTGTGGTGAGTCTATGGGTCTCTGTGTGGTGAGTCTATGGGTCTCTGTGTGGTGAGTCTGTGTCTCTGCGTGGTGAGTCTATAGGTCTCTGTGTGGTGAGTCTGTTTCTGTGTGGTGAGTCTATGGGTCTCTGTGTGAGTGAGTCTATGAGTGTCTGTGTGGTGAGTTTATGGGTCCCTGTGTGGTGAGTCTAGGGGTCTCTGTGTGGTGAGTCTATGGGTCCCTGTGTGGTGAGTCTATGGGTCTCTGTGTGGTGAGTCTATGGGTCTCTGTGTGGTTATTCTATGGGTTCCTGTGTGGTGAGTCTATGGGTCTCTGTGTGGTGAGTCTTTGTGTCTCTGCGTGGTGAGTCTATAGGTCTCTGTGTGGTGAGTCTGTGTCTCTGCGTGGTGAGTCTATAGGTCTCTGTGTGGTGAGTCTGTTTCTGTGTGGTGAGTCTATGGGTCTCTGTGTGAGTGAGTCTATGGGTGTCTGTGTGGTGAGTCTATGGGTCCCTGTGTGGTGAGTCTATGGGTCTCTGTGTGGTGAGTCTATGGGTCTCTGTGTGGTGAGTCTGTGTCTCTGCGTGGTGAGTCTATAGGTCTCTGTGTGGTGAGTCTGTTTCTGTGTGGTGAGTCTATGGGTCTCTGTGTGAGTGAGTCTATGAGTGTCTGTGTGGTGAGTTTATGGGTCCCTGTGTGGTGAGTCTAGGGGTCTCTGTGTGGTGAGTCTATGGGTCCCTGTGTGGTGAGTCTATGGGTCTCTGTGGGGTGAGTCTATGGGTTTCTGTGTGGTGAGTCTAGGGGTCTCTGTGTGGTGAGTCTGTGGGTCTCTGTGTGGTGAGTCTGTTTCTGTGTGGTGAGTCTATGGGTCTCTGTGTGAGTGAGTCTATGGGTGTCTGTGTGGTGAGTCTATGGGTCCCTGTGTGGTGAGTCTATGGGTCTCTGTGTGGTGAGTCTATGGGTTTCTGTGTGGTGAGTCTATGGGTCTCTGTGTGGTGAGTCTGTTTCTGTGTGATGAGTCTATGGGTCTCTGTGTGGTGAGTCTATGGGTCACTGTGTGATGAGTCTGTGGGTCTCTGTGTGGTGAGTCTATGGGTCTCTGTGTGGTGAGTCTATGGCTCTCTGTGTGGGTTTGTGTATACAGTACTGTTTATATATATAAAAATTGACTTACAGCACCAAGCAGTATTTTATGCCTGCAATAAATCTTGAAATGTTTCCGACTGAACGACCCCTTTTGCGTGCGCAATCGGGACCCGAAAACAAAAATCCACAATCCTGTTCATAATTGGATTACGTTTATTGTCGGGGCATGTGTGTGCGTGCGTGTGTGTGTGCGCGCGTGCGTGTGTGCGCGCGTGTGTGCGTGTGTGCGCGTGTGTGCGTGCGTGTGTGTGCGCGCGTGTGCGTGTGTGCGCGCGTGCGTGTGTGCGCGCGTGTGTGCGTGTGTGCGCGTGTGTGCGTGCGTGTGTGTGCGCGCGTGTGCGTGTGTGCGCGCGTGTGTGTGTGTGCGTGTGTATGTGTGTGTGTGCGTGTGTGTGTGTGCTCATTTGTGTTGGGTGGAAGCCAGGCGGGCCGGGCGGGACGAGCGTGTGGATTGAGCAATGCGCTCGGTCAGTAACTCTGTGAATCTGTTCGCTGGGGGGTGGTGGATTACAAGGCAATGAGATTTGCCCTACCGGTCAGCAGCCAAGTACCGTGTGTGTGTGTGTGGTGGGTGGCAGGGGGTGACTAAAACAATTCCACAACAGGCGAAACACACATGGACACTGTCGGGAATTCTGCACTCGTCCATTCGATCAGCTAATTGGACTTCCTGAATGTCCGAGCGTTCGGATATCGAGGGTCAAAACGGGAGGACCCGTAGAATAATCCACGCGACCACGGGGAGATCACGCAAACTCCAAATACACGTGTGTCAGGGTCAGGGTCGCACCCACGACCTCCTGCATACCAGGTAAGGTAGTTACCAGATCGCATATTGTACAGGCCATCTTGTCAATCCACTGCTGGAAGAGGGCCTCCCCACACAATGTGGCTGACTTGGAAGTCACCTATAGAACATGGCCACCAGAACAATGTCCCCCATGCAATATGGCTGACTTGGAAGTCACCTATACAACATGGCAACCAGCACAATGTCCCCCAAGCAATATGGCTCACTTGGAAGTCACCTATAGAACATGGCAACCAGCACAATGTCCCCCAAGCAATATGGCTGACTTGGAAGTCACCTATACAACATGGCAACCAGCACAATGTCCCCCATGCAATATGGCTGACTTGGAAGTCACCTATACAATACAACCAGCACAATGTCCCCCATGCAATATGGCTGACTTGGAAGTCACCTATACAATACAACCAGCACAATGTCCCAAATGCAATATGGCTGACTTGGAAGTCACCTATAGAACATGGCCACCAGCACAATGTCCCCCATGCAATATGGCAGACTTGGAAGTCACCTATACAACATGGCAACCAGCACAATGTCCCCCATGCAATATGGCTGACTTGGAAGTCACCTATACAATACAACCAGCACAATGTCCCCCAAGCAATATGGCTGACTTGGAAGTCACCTATACAAGACAACCAGCACAATGTCCCCCATGCAATATGGCTGACTTGGAAGTCACCTATACAATACAACCAGCACAATGTCCCCCATGCAATATGGCTGATTTGGAAGTCAACTATACAACACAACCAGCACAATGTCCCCCATGCAATATGGCTGACTTGGAAGTCACCTATACAAGACAACCAGCACAATGTCCCAAATGCAATATGGCTGACTTGGAAGTCACCTATAGAACATGGCCACCAGCACAATGTCCACCATGCAATATGGCTGACTTGGAAGTCACCTATACAACATGGCAACCAGCACAATTTCCCCCATGCAATATGGCTGACTTGGAAGTCACCTATACAATACAACCAGCACAATGTCCCCCAAGCAATATGGCTGACTTGGAAGTCACCTATACAAGACAAGCAGCACAATGTCCCCCATGCAATATGGCTGACTTGGAAGTCACCTATAGGACATGGCCACCAGCACAATGTCCCCCATGCAATATGGCTGACTTGGAAGTCACCTATACAATACAACCAGCACAATGTCCCCCATGCAATATGGCTGACTTGGAAGTCACCTATACAATAGAACCAGCACAATGTCCCCCAAGCAATATGGCTGACTTGGAAGTCACCTATAGAACATGGCCACCAGCACAATGTCCCCCAAGCAATATGGCTGCCTTGGAAGTCACCTATAGAACATGGCAACCAGCAAAATGTCCCCCAAGCAATATGGCTCACTTGGAAGTCACCTATACAATACAACCAGCACAATGTCCCCCATGCAATATGGCTGACTTGGAAGTCACCTATACAACATGGCAACCAGCACAATGTCCCCCATGCAATATGGCTGACTTGGAAGTCACCTATACAATACAACCAGCACAATGTCCCCCAAGCAATATGGCTGACTTGGAAGTCACCTATACAAGACAACCAGCACAATGTCCCCCATGCAATATGGCTGACTTGGAAGTCACCTATACAATACAACCAGCACAATGTCCCCCATGCAATATGGCTGATTTGGAAGTCACCTATACAACACAACCAGCACAATGTCCCCCATGCAATATGGCTGATTTGGAAGTCACCTATACAAGACAACCAGCACAATGTCCCAAATGCAATATGGCTGACTTGGAAGTCACCTATAGAACATAGCCACCAGCACAATGTCCACCATGCAATATGGCTGACTTGGAAGTCACCTATACAAGACAACCAGCACAATGTCCCAAATGCAATATGGCTGACTTGGAAGTCACCTATAGAACATGGCCACCAGCACAATGTCCCCCATGCAATATGGCTGACTTGGAAGTCACCTATACAACATGGCAACCAGCACAATTTCCCCCATGCAATATGGCTGACTTGGAAGTCACCTATACAATACACCCAGCACAATGTCCTCCAAGCAATATGGCTGACTTGGAAGTCACCTATACAAGACAACCAGCACAATGTCCCCCATGCAATATGGCTGACGTGGAAGTCACCTATAGGACATGGCCACCAGCACAATGTCCCCCATGCAATTTGGCTTACTTGGAAGTCACCTATACAATACAACCAGCACAATGTCCCCCATGCAATATGGCTGACTTGGAAGTCACCTATACAATACAACCAGCACAATGTCCCCCAAGCAATATGGCTGACTTGGAAGTCACCTATAGAACATGGCCACCAGCACAATGTCCCCCAAGCAATATGGCTGACTTGGAAGTCACCTATAGAACATGGCAACCAGCACAATGTCCCCCAAGCAACATGGCTGACTTGGAAGTCACCTATACAAGACAACCAGCACAATGTCCCCCATGCAATATGGCTGACTTGGAAGTCACCTATAGAACATGGCCACCAGCACAATGTCCCCCAAGCAATATGGCTCACTTGGAAGTCACCTATACAATAGAACCAGCACAATGTCCCCCATGCAATATGGCTGACTTGGAAGTCACCTATACAATACAACCAGCACAATGTCCCAAATGCAATATGGCTGACTTGGAAGTCACCTATAGAACATGGCCACCAGCACAATGTCCCCCATGCAATATGGCTGACTTGGAAGTCACCTATACAACATGGCAACCAGCACAATGTCCCCCATGCAATATGGCTGACTTGGAAGTCACCTATACAATACAACCAGCACAATGTCCCCCAAGCAATATGGCTGACTGGAAGTCACCTATACAATACAACCAGCACAATGTCCCAAATGCAATATGGCTGACTTGGAAGTCACCTATAGAACATGGCCACTAGCACAATGTCCCCCATGCAATATGGCTGACTTGGAAGTCACCTATAGAACATGGCAACCAGCACAATGTCCGCCAAGCAATATGGCTGACTTGGAAGTCACCTATACAACATGGCAACCAGCACAATGTCCCCCATGCAATATGGCTGACTTGGAAGTCACCTATACAATACAACCAGCACAATGTCCCCCAAGCAATATGGCTGACTTGGAAGTCACCTATACAATACAACCAGCACAATGTCCCAAATGCAATATGGCTGACTTGGAAGTCACCTATAGAACATGGCCACCAGCACAATGTCCCCCATGCAATATGGCTGACTTGGAAGTCACCTATAGAACATGGCAACCAGCACAATGTCCGCCAAGCAATATGGCTGACTTGGAAGTCACCTATACAAGACAACCAGCACAATTTCCCCCATGCAATATGGCTGACTTGAAAGTCACCTATAGGACATGGCAACCAGCACAATGTCCCCCATGCAATATGGCTGACTTGGAAGTCACCTATACAATACAACCAGCACAATGTCCCCCATGCAATATGGCTGACTTGGAAGTCACCTATATAACATGGCAACCAGCACAATGTCCCCCATGCAATATGGCTGACTTGGAAGTCACCTATAGAACATGGCAACCAGCACAATGTCCCCCAAGCAATATGGCTGACTTGGAAGTCACCTATACAAGACAACCAGCACAATGTCCCCCATGCATTATGGCTGACTTGGAAGTCACCTATAGAACATGGCCACCAGCACAATGTCCCCCAAGCAATATGGCTGACTTGGAAGTCACCTATACAACATGGCAACCAGCACAATGTCCCCCATGCAATATGGCTGAATTGGAAGTCACCTATACAATACAACCAGCACAATGTCCCCCATGCAATATGGCTGACTTGGAAGTCACCTATACAATACAACCAGCACAATGTCCCAAATGCAATATGGCTGACTTGGAAGTCACCTATAGAACATGGCCACCAGCACAATGTCCCCCATGCAATATGGCTGACTTGGAAGTCACCTATACAACATGGCAACCAGCACAATGTCCCCCATGCAATATGGCTGACTTGGAAGTCACCTATACAATACAACCAGCACAATGTCCCCCAAGCAATATGGCTGACTTGGAAGTCACCTATACAAGACAACCAGCACAATGTCCCCCATGCAATATGGCTGACTTGGAAGTCACCTATACAATACAACCAGCACAATGTCCCCCATGCAATATGGCTGATTTGGAAGTCACCTATACAACACAACCAGCACAATGTCCCCCATGCAATATGGCTGATTTGGAAGTCACCTATACAAGACAACCAGCACAATGTCCAAAATGCAATATGGCTGACTTGGAAGTCACCTATAGAACATAGCCACCAGCACAATGTCCACCATGCAATATGGCTGACTTGGAAGTCACCTATACAAGACAACCAGCACAATGTCCCAAATGCAATATGGCTGACTTGGAAGTCACCTATAGAACATGGCCACCAGCACAATGTCCCCCATGCAATATGGCTGACTTGGAAGTCACCTATACAACATGGCAACCAGCACAATTTCCCCCATGCAATATGGCTGACTTGGAAGTCACCTATACAATACACCCAGCACAATGTCCCCCAAGCAATATGGCTGACTTGGAAGTCACCTATACAAGACAACCAGCACAATGTCCCCCATGCAATATGGCTGACTTGGAAGTCACCTATAGGACATGGCCACCAGCACAATGTCCCCCATGCAATTTGGCTTACTTGGAAGTCACCTATACAATACAACCAGCACAATGTCCCCCATGCAATATGGCTGACTTGGAAGTCACCTATACAATACAACCAGCACAATGTCCCCCAAGCAATATGGCTGACTTGGAAGTCACCTATAGAACATGGCCACCAGCACAATGTCCCCCAAGCAATATGGCTGACTTGGAAGTCACCTATAGAACATGGCAACCAGCACAATGTCCCCCAAGCAACATGGCTGACTTGGAAGTCATCTATACAAGACAACCAGCACAATGTCCCCCATGCAATATGGCTGACTTGGAAGTCACCTATAGGACATGGCAACCAGCACAATGTCCCCCATGCAATATGGCTGACTTGGAAGTCACCTATAGAACATGGCCACCAGCACAATGTCCCCCAAGCAATATGGCTCACTTGGAAGTCACCTATACAATAGAACCAGCACAATGTCCCCGATGCAATATGGCTGACTTGGAAGTCACCTATACAATACAACCAGCACAATGTCCCAAATGCAATATGGCTGACTTGGAAGTCACCTATAGAACATGGCCACCAGCACAATGTCCCCCATGCAATATGGCTGACTTGGAAGTCACCTATACAACATGGCAACCAGCACAATGTCCCCCATGCAATATGGCTGACTTGGAAGTCACCTATACAATACAACCAGCACAATGTCCCCCAAGCAATATGGCTGACTGGAAGTCACCTATACAATACAACCAGCACAATGTCCCAAATGCAATATGGCTGACTTGGAAGTCACCTATAGAACATGGCCACCAGCACAATGTCCCCCATGCAATATGGCTGACTTGGAAGTCACCTATAGAACATGGCAACCAGCACAATGTCCGCCAAGCAATATGGCTGACTTGGAAGTCACCTATACAAGACAACCAGCACAATTTCCCCCATGCAATATGGCTGACTTGAAAGTCACCTATAGGACATGGCAACCAGCACAATGCCCCCCATGCAATATGGCTGACTTGGAAGTCACCTATAGAACATGGCAACCAGCACAATGTCCGCCAAGCAATATGGCTGACTTGGAAGTCACCTATACAAGACAACCAGCACAATTTCCCCCAGGCAATATGGCTGACTTGGAAGTCACCTATAGAACATGGCAACCAGCACAATGTCCACCAAGCAACATGGCTGACTTGGAAGTCACCTATACAAGACAACCAGCACAATGTCCCCCATGCAATATGGCTGACTTGGAAGTCACCTATAGGACATGGCCACCAGCACAATGTCCCCCATGCAATTTGGCTTACTTGGAAGTCACCTATACAATACAACCAGCACAATGTCCCCCAAGCAATATGGCTGACTTGGAAGTCACCTATAGAACATGGCCACCAGCACAATGTCCCCCAAGCAATATGGCTGACTTGGAAGTCACCTATAGAACATGGCAACCAGCACAATGTCCCCCAAGCAACATGGCTGACTTGGAAGTCACCTATACAAGACAACCAGCACAATGTCCCCCATGCAATATGGCTGACTTGGAAGTCACCTATAGGACATGGCAACCAGCACAATGTCCCCCAAGCAACATGGCTGACTTGGAAGTCACCTATACAAGACAACCAGCACAATGTCCCCCATGCAATATGGCTGACTTGGAAGTCACCTATAGAACATGGCCACCAGCACAATGTCCCCCAAGCAATATGGCTCACTTGGAAGTCATATATACAATAGAACCAGCACAATGTCCCCCATGCAATATGGCTGACTTGGAAGTCACCTATACAATACAACCAGCACAATGTCCCAAATGCAATATGGCTGACTTGGAAGTCACCTATAGAACATGGCCACCAGCACAATGTCCCCCATGCAATATGGCTGATTTGGAAGTCACCTATACAACATGGCAACCAGCACAATGTCCCCCATGCAATAGGGCTGACTTGGAAGTCACCTATACAATACAACCAGCACAATGTCCCCCAAGCAATATGGCTGACTGGAAGTCACCTATACAATACAACCAGCACAATGTCCCAAATGCAATATGGCTGACTTGGAAGTCACCTATAGAACATGGCCACCAGCACAATGTCCCCCATGCAATATGGCTGACTTGGAAGTCACCTATAGAACATGGCAACCAGCACAATGTCCGCCAAGCAATATGGCTGACTTGGAAGTCACCTATACAACATGGCAACCAGCACAATGTCCCCCATGCAATATGGCTGACTTGGAAGTCACCTATACAATACAACCAGCACAATGTCCCCCAAGCAATATGGCTGACTTGGAAGTCACCTATACAATACAACCAGCACAATGTCCCAAATGCAATATGGCTGACTTGGAAGTCACCTATAGAACATGGCCACCAGCACAATGTCCCCCATGCAATATGGCTGACTTGGAAGTCACCTATAGAACATGGCAACCAGCACAATGTCCGCCAAGCAATATGGCTGACTTGGAAGTCACCTATACAAGACAACCAGCACAATTTCCCCCATGCAATATGGCTGACTTGAAAGTCACCTATAGGACATGGCAACCAGCACAATGTCCCCCATGCAATATGGCTGACTTGGAAGTCACCTATACAATACAACCAGCACAATGTCCCCCATGCAATATGGCTGACTTGGAAGTCACCTATATAACATGGCAACCAGCACAATGTCCCCCATGCAATATGGCTGACTTGGAAGTCACCTATAGAACATGGCAACCAGCACAATGTCCCCCAAGCAATATGGCTGACTTGGAAGTCACCTATACAAGACAACCAGCACAATGTCCCCCATGCATTATGGCTGACTTGGAAGTCACCTATAGGACATGGCAACCAGCACAATGTCCCCCATGCAATATGGCTGACTTGGAAGTCACCTATAGAACATGGCCACCAGCACAATGTCCCCCAAGCAATATGGCTGACTTGGAAGTCACCTATACAACATGGCAACCAGCACAATGTCCCCCATGCAATATGGCTGAATTGGAAGTCACCTATACAATACAACCAGCACAATGTCCCCCATGCAATATGGCTGACTTGGAAGTCACCTATACAATACAACCAGCACAATGTCCCAAATGCAATATGGCTGACTTGGAAGTCACCTATAGAACATGGCCACCAGCACAATGTCCCCCATGCAATATGGCTGACTTGGAAGTCACCTATACAACATGGCAACCAGCACAATGTCCCCCATGCAATATGGCTGACTTGGAAGTCACCTATACAATACAACCAGCACAATGTCCCCCAAGCAATATGGCTGACTTGGAAGTCACCTATACAAGACAACCAGCACAATGTCCCCCATGCAATATGGCTGACTTGGAAGTCACCTATACAATACAACCAGCACAATGTCCCCCATGCAATATGGCTGATTTGGAAGTCACCTATACAACACAACCAGCACAATGTCCCCCATGCAATATGGCTGATTTGGAAGTCACCTATACAAGACAACCAGCACAATGTCCCAAATGCAATATGGCTGACTTGGAAGTCACCTATAGAACATAGCCACCAGCACAATGTCCACCATGCAATATGGCTGACTTGGAAGTCACCTATACAAGACAACCAGCACAATGTCCCAAATGCAATATGGCTGACTTGGAAGTCACCTATAGAACATGGCCACCAGCACAATGTCCCCCATGCAATATGGCTGACTTGGAAGTCACCTATACAACATGGCAACCAGCACAATTTCCCCCATGCAATATGGCTGACTTGGAAGTCACCTATACAATACACCCAGCACAATGTCCCCCAAGCAATATGGCTGACTTGGAAGTCACCTATACAAGACAACCAGCACAATGTCCCCCATGCAATATGGCTGACTTGGAAGTCACCTATAGGACATGGCCACCAGCACAATGTCCCCCATGCAATTTGGCTTACTTGGAAGTCACCTATACAATACAACCAGCACAATGTCCCCCATGCAATATGGCTGACTTGGAAGTCACCTATACAATACAACCAGCACAATGTCCCCCAAGCAATATGGCTGACTTGGAAGTCACCTATAGAACATGGCCACCAGCACAATGTCCCCCAAGCAATATGGCTGACTTGGAAGTCACCTATAGAACATGGCAACCAGCACAATGTCCCCCAAGCAACATAGCTGACTTGGAAGTCACCTATACAAGACAACCAGCACAATGTCCCCCATGCAATATGGCTGACTTGGAAGTCACCTATAGAACATGGCCACCAGCACAATGTCCCCCAAGCAATATGGCTCACTTGGAAGTCACCTATACAATAGAACCAGCACAATGTCCCCCATGCAATATGGCTGACTTGGAAGTCACCTATACAATACAACCAGCACAATGTCCCAAATGCAATATGGCTGACTTGGAAGTCACCTATAGAACATGGCCACCAGCACAATGTCCCCCATGCAATATGGCTGACTTGGAAGTCACCTATACAACATGGCAACCAGCACAATGTCCCCCATGCAATATGGCTGACTTGGAAGTCACCTATACAATACAACCAGCACAATGTCCCCCAAGCAATATGGCTGACTGGAAGTCACCTATACAATACAACCAGCACAATGTCCCAAATGCAATATGGCTGACTTGGAAGTCACCTATAGAACATGGCCACCAGCACAATGTCCCCCATGCAATATGGCTGACTTGGAAGTCACCTATAGAACATGGCAACCAGCACAATGTCCGCCAAGCAATATGGCTGACTTGGAAGTCACCTATACAACATGGCAACCAGCACAATGTCCCCCATGCAATATGGCTGACTTGGAAGTCACCTATAGAACATGGCAACCAGCACAATGTCCGCCAAGCAATATGGCTGACTTGGAAGTCACCTATACAAGACAACCAGCACAATTTCCCCCATGCAATATGGCTGACTTGAAAGTCACCTATAGGACATGGCAACCAGCACAATGTCCCCCATGCAATATGGCTGACTTGGAAGTCACCTATACAATACAACCAGCACAATGTCCCCCATGCAATATGGCTGACTTGGAAGTCACCTATATAACATGGCAACCAGCACAATGTCCCCCATGCAATATGGCTGACTTGGAAGTCACCTATAGAACATGGCAACCAGCACAATGTCCCCCAAGCAATATGGCTGACTTGGAAGTCACCTATACAAGACAACCAGCACAATGTCCCCCATGCATTATGGCTGACTTGGAAGTCACCTATAGGACATGGCAACCAGCACAATGTCCCCCATGCAATATGGCTGACTTGGAAGTCACCTATAGAACATGGCCACCAGCACAATGTCCCCCAAGCAATATGGCTGACTTGGAAGTCACCTATACAACATGGCAACCAGCACAATGTCCCCCATGCAATATGGCTGAATTGGAAGTCACCTATACAATACAACCAGCACAATGTCCCCCATGCAATATGGCTGACTTGGAAGTCACCTATACAATACAACCAGCACAATGTCCCAAATGCAATATGGCTGACTTGGAAGTCACCTATAGAACATGGCCACCAGCACAATGTCCCCCATGCAATATGGCTGACTTGGAAGTCACCTATACAACATGGCAACCAGCACAATGTCCCCCATGCAATATGGCTGACTTGGAAGTCACCTATACAATACAACCAGCACAATGTCCCCCAAGCAATATGGCTGACTTGGAAGTCACCTATACAAGACAACCAGCACAATGTCCCCCATGCAATATGGCTGACTTGGAAGTCACCTATACAATACAACCAGCACAATGTCCCCCATGCAATATGGCTGATTTGGAAGTCACCTATACAACACAACCAGCACAATGTCCCCCATGCAATATGGCTGATTTGGAAGTCACCTATACAAGACAACCAGCACAATGTCCCAAATGCAATATGGCTGACTTGGAAGTCACCTATAGAACATAGCCACCAGCACAATGTCCACCATGCAATATGGCTGACTTGGAAGTCACCTATACAAGACAACCAGCACAATGTCCCAAATGCAATATGGCTGACTTGGAAGTCACCTATAGAACATGGCCACCAGCACAATGTCCCCCATGCAATATGGCTGACTTGGAAGTCACCTATACAACATGGCAACCAGCACAATTTCCCCCATGCAATATGGCTGACTTGGAAGTCACCTATACAATACACCCAGCACAATGTCCCCCAAGCAATATGGCTGACTTGGAAGTCACCTATACAAGACAACCAGCACAATGTCCCCCATGCAATATGGCTGACTTGGAAGTCACCTATAGGACATGGCCACCAGCACAATGTCCCCCATGCAATTTGGCTTACTTGGAAGTCACCTATACAATACAACCAGCACAATGTCCCCCATGCAATATGGCTGACTTGGAAGTCACCTATACAATACAACCAGCACAATGTCCCCCAAGCAATATGGCTGACTTGGAAGTCACCTATAGAACATGGCCACCAGCACAATGTCCCCCAAGCAATATGGCTGACTTGGAAGTCACCTATAGAACATGGCAACCAGCACAATGTCCCCCAAGCAACATGGCTGACTTGGAAGTCACCTATACAAGACAACCAGCACAATGTCCCCCATGCAATATGGCTGACTTGGAAGTCACCTATAGAACATGGCCACCAGCACAATGTCCCCCAAGCAATATGGCTCACTTGGAAGTCACCTATACAATAGAACCAGCACAATGTCCCCCATGCAATATGGCTGACTTGGAAGTCACCTATACAATACAACCAGCACAATGTCCCAAATGCAATATGGCTGACTTGGAAGTCACCTATAGAACATGGCCACCAGCACAATGTCCCCCATGCAATATGGCTGACTTGGAAGTCACCTATACAACATGGCAACCAGCACAATGTCCCCCATGCAATATGGCTGACTTGGAAGTCACCTATACAATACAACCAGCACAATGTCCCCCAAGCAATATGGCTGACTGGAAGTCACCTATACAATACAACCAGCACAATGTCCCAAATGCAATATGGCTGACTTGGAAGTCACCTATAGAACATGGCCACCAGCACAATGTTCCCCATGCAATATGGCTGACTTGGAAGTCACCTATAGAACATGGCAACCAGCACAATGTCCGCCAAGCAATATGGCTGACTTGGAAGTCACCTATACAACATGGCAACCAGCACAATGTCCCCCATGCAATATGGCTGACTTGGAAGTCACCTATACAATACAACCAGCACAATGTCCCCCAAGCAATATGGCTGACTTGGAAGTCACCTATACAATACAACCAGCACAATGTCCCAAATGCAATATGGCTGACTTGGAAGTCACCTATAGAACATGGCCACCAGCACAATGTCCCCCATGCAATATGGCTGACTTGGAAGTCACCTATAGAACATGGCAACCAGCACAATGTCCGCCAAGCAATATGGCTGACTTGGAAGTCACCTATACAAGACAACCAGCACAATTTCCCCCATGCAATATGGCTGACTTGAAAGTCACCTATAGGACATGGCAACCAGCACAATGTCCCCCATGCAATATGGCTGACTTGGAAGTCACCTATACAATACAACCAGCACAATGTCCCCCATGCAATATGGCTGACTTGGAAGTCACCTATATAACATGGCAACCAGCACAATGTCCCCCATGCAATATGGCTGACTTGGAAGTCACCTATAGAACATGGCAACCAGCACAATGTCCCCCAAGCAATATGGCTGACTTGGAAGTCACCTATACAAGACAACCAGCACAATGTCCCCCATGCATTATGGCTGACTTGGAAGTCACCTATAGGACATGGCAACCAGCACAATGTCCCCCATGCAATATGGCTGACTTGGAAGTCACCTATAGAACATGGCCACCAGCACAATGTCCCCCAAGCAATATGGCTGACTTGGAAGTCACCTATACAACATGGCAACCAGCACAATGTCCCCCATGCAATATGGCTGAATTGGAAGTCACCTATACAATACAACCAGCACAATGTCCCCCATGCAATATGGCTGACTTGGAAGTCACCTATACAATACAACCAGCACAATGTCCCAAATGCAATATGGCTGACTTGGAAGTCACCTATAGAACATGGCCACCAGCACAATGTCCCCCATGCAATATGGCTGACTTGGAAGTCACCTATACAACATGGCAACCAGCACAATGTCCCCCATGCAATATGGCTGACTTGGAAGTCACCTATACAATACAACCAGCACAATGTCCCCCAAGCAATATGGCTGACTTGGAAGTCACCTATACAAGACAACCAGCACAATGTCCCCCATGCAATATGGCTGACTTGGAAGTCACCTATACAATACAACCAGCACAATGTCCCCCAAGCAATATGGCTGACTTGGAAGTCACCTATACAAGACAACCAGCACAATGTCCCCCATGCAATATGGCTGACTTGGAAGTCACCTATACAATACAACCAGCACAATGTCCCCCATGCAATATGGCTGATTTGGAAGTCACCTATACAACACAACCAGCACGATGTCCCCCATGCAATATGGCTGATTTGGAAGTCACCTATACAAGACAACCAGCACAATGTCCCAAATGCAATATGGCTGACTTGGAAGTCACCTATAGAACATAGCCACCAGCACAATGTCCACCATGCAATATGGCTGACTTGGAAGTCACCTATACAAGACAACCAGCACAATGTCCCAAATGCAATATGGCTGACTTGGAAGTCACCTATAGAACATGGCCACCAGCACAATGTCCCCCATGCAATATGGCTGACTTGGAAGTCACCTATACAACATGGCAACCAGCACAATTTCCCCCATGCAATATGGCTGACTTGGAAGTCACCTATACAATACACCCAGCACAATGTCCCCCAAGCAATATGGCTGACTTGGAAGTCACCTATACAAGACAACCAGCACAATGTCCCCCATGCAATATGGCTGACTTGGAAGTCACCTATAGGACATGGCCACCAGCACAATGTCCCCCATGCAATTTGGCTTACTTGGAAGTCACCTATACAATACAACCAGCACAATGTCCCCCATGCAATATGGCTGACTTGGAAGTCACCTATACAATACAACCAGCACAATGTCCCCCAAGCAATATGGCTGACTTGGAAGTCACCTATAGAACATGGCCACCAGCACAATGTCCCCCAAGCAATATGGCTGACTTGGAAGTCACCTATAGAACATGGCAACCAGCACAATGTCCCCCAAGCAACATGGCTGACTTGGAAGTCACCTATACAAGACAACCAGCACAATGTCCCCCATGCAATATGGCTGACTTGGAAGTCACCTATAGGACATGGCAACCAGCACAATGTCCCCCATGCAATATGGCTGACTTGGAAGTCACCTATAGAACATGGCCACCAGCACAATGTCCCCCAAGCAATATGGCTCACTTGGAAGTCACCTATACAATAGAACCAGCACAATGTCCCCCATGCAATATGGCTGACTTGGAAGTCACCTATACAATACAACCAGCACAATGTCCCAAATGCAATATGGCTGACTTGGAAGTCACCTATAGAACATGGCCACCAGCACAATGTCCCCCATGCAATATGGCTGACTTGGAAGTCACCTATACAACATGGCAACCAGCACAATGTCCCCCATGCAATATGGCTGACTTGGAAGTCACCTATACAATACAACCAGCACAATGTCCCCCAAGCAATATGGCTGACTGGAAGTCACCTATACAATACAACCAGCACAATGTCCCAAATGCAATATGGCTGACTTGGAAGTCACCTATAGAACATGGCCACCAGCACAATGTCCCCCATGCAATATGGCTGACTTGGAAGTCACCTATAGAACATGGCAACCAGCACAATGTCCGCCAAGCAATATGGCTGACTTGGAAGTCACCTATACAAGACAACCAGCACAATTTCCCCCATGCAATATGGCTGACTTGAAAGTCACCTATAGGACATGGCAACCAGCACAATGCCCCCCATGCAATATGGCTAACTTGGAAGTCACCTATAGAACATGGCAACCAGCACAATGTCCGCCAAGCAATATGGCTGACTTGGAAGTCACCTATACAAGACAACCAGCACAATTTCCCCCATGCAATATGGCTGACTTGAAAGTCACCTATAGGACATGGCAACCAGCACAATGCCCCCCATGCAATATGGCTGACTTGGAAGTCACCTATACAATACAACCAGCACAATGTCCCCCATGCAATATGGCTGACTTGGAAGTCACCTATATAACATGGCAACCAGCACAATGTCCCCCATGCAATATGGCTGACTTGGAAGTCACCTATAGAACATGGCAACCAGCACAATGTCCCCCAAGCAATATGGCTGACTTGGAAGTCACCTATACAAGACAACCAGCACAATGTCCCCCATGCAATATGGCTGACTTGGAAGTCACCTATAGGACATGGCAACCAGCACAATGTCCCCCATGCAATATGGCTGACTTGGAAGTCACCTATAGAACATGGCCACCAGCACAATGTCCCCCAAGCAATATGGCTGACTTGGAAGTCACCTATACAACATGGCTACCAGCACAATGTCCCCCATGCAATATGGCTGAATTGGAAGTCACCTATACAATACAACCAGCACAATGTCCCCCATGCAATATGGCTGACTTGGAAGTCACCTATACAATACAACCAGCACAATGTCCCAAATGCAATATGGCTGACTTGGAAATCACCTATAGAACATGGCCACCAGCACAATGTCCCCCATGCAATATGGCTGACTTGGAAGTCACCTATACAACATGGCAACCAGCACAATGTCCCCCATGCAATATGGCTGACTTGGAAGTCACCTATACAATACAACCAGCACAATGTCCCCCAAGCATTATGGCTGACTTGGAAGTCACCTATACAAGACAAACAGCACAATGTCCCCCATGCAATATGGCTGACTTGGAAGTCACCTATACAATACAACCAGCACAATGTCCCCCATGCAATATGGCTGATTTGGAAGTCACCTATACAACACAACCAGCACAATGTCCCCCATGCAATATGGCTGATTTGGAAGTCACCTATACAAGACAACCAGCACAATGTCCCAAATGCAATATGGCTGACTTGGAAGTCACCTATAGAACAAGGCCACCAGCACAATGTCCCCCATGCAATATGGCTGACTTGGAAGTCACCTATAGAACATGGCCACCAGCACAATGTCCACCATGCAATATGGCTGACTTGGAAGTCACCTATAGAACATGTCAACCAGCACAATTTCCCCCATGCAATATGGCTGACTTGGAAGTCACCTATACAATACAACCAGCACAATGTCCCCCAAGCAATATGGCTGACTTGGAAGTCACCTATACAAGACAACCAGCACAATGTCCCCCATGCAATATGGCTGACTTGGAAGTCACCTATAGGACATGGCCACCAGCACAATGTCCCCCATGCAATATGGCTGACTTGGAAGTCACCTATACAATACAACCAGCACAATGTCCCCCATGCAATATGGCTGACTTGGAAGTCACCTATACAATACAACCAGCACAATGTCCCCCAAGCAATATGGCTGACTTGGAAGTCACCTATACAATACAACCAGCACAATGTCCCAAATGCAATATGGCTGACTTGGAAGTCACCTATAGAACATGGCCACCAGCACAAAGTCCCCCATGCAATATGGCTGACTTGGAAGTCACCTATAGAACATGGCAACCAGCACAATGTCCGCCAAGCAATATGGCTGACTTGGAAGTCACCTATACAAGACAACCAGCACAATTTCCCCCATGCAATATGGCTGACTTGAAAGTCACCTATAGGACATGGCAACCAGCACAATGTCCCCCATGCAATATGGCTGACTTGGAAGTCACCTATACAATACAACCAGCACAATGTCCCCCATGCAATATGGCTGACTTGGAAGTCACCTATATAACATGGCAACCAGCACAATGTCCCCCATGCAATATGGCTGACTTGGAAGTCACCTATAGAACATGGCCACCAGCACAATGTCCCCCATGCAATATGGCTGACTTGGAAGTCACCTATACAACATGGCAACCAGCACAATGTCCCCCAAGCAATATGGCTGACTTGGAAGTCACCTATAGAACATGGCCACCAGCACAATGTCCCCCAAGCAATATGGCTGACTTGGAAGTCACCTATAGAACATGGCAACCAGCACAATGTCCCCCAAGCAATATGGCTGACTTGGAAGTCACCTATACAAGACAACCAGCACAATGTCCCCCATGCAATATGGCTGACTTGGAAGTCACCTATAGGACATGACAACCAGCACAATGTCCCCCATGCAATATGGCTGACTTGGAAGTCACCTATAGAACATGGCCACCAGCACAATGTCCCCCAAGCAATATGGCTGACTTGGAAGTCACCTATACAACATGGCAACCAGCACAATGTCCCCCATGCAATATGGCTGACTTGGAAGTCACCTATACAATACAACCAGCACAATGTCCCCCATGCAATATGGCTGACTTGGAAGTCACCTATACAATACAACCAGCACAATGTCCCAAATGCAATATGGCTGACTTGGAAGTCCCTATAGAACATGGCCACCAGCACAATGTCCCCCATGCAATATGGCTGACTTGGAAGTCACCTATACAACATGGCAACCAGCACAATGTCCCCCATGCAATATGGCTGACTTGGAAGTCACCTATACAATACAACCAGCACAATGTCCCCCAAGCAATATGGCTGACTTGGAAGTCACCTATACAAGACAACCAGCACAATGTCCCCCATGCAATATGGCTGACTTGGAAGTCACCTATACAATACAACCAGCACAATGTCCCCCATGCAATATGGCTGATTTGGAAGTCACCTATACAACACAACCAGCACAATGTCCCCCATGCAATATGGCTGACTTGGAAGTGACCTATACAAGACAACCAGCACAATGTCCCAAATGCAATATGGCTGACTTGGAAGTCACCTTTAGAACATGGCCACCAGCACAATGTCCACCATGCAATATGGCTGACTTGGAAGTCACCTATACAACATGGCAACCAGCACAATTTCCCCCATGCAATATGGCTGACTTGGAAGTCACCTATACAATACAACCAGCACAATGTCCCCCAAGCAATATGGCTGACTTGGAAGTCACCTATACAAGACAACCAGCACAATGTCCTCCATGCAATATGGCTGACTTGGAAGTCACCTATACAATACAACCAGCACAATGTCCCCCCATGCAATATGGCTGACTTGGAAGTCACCTATACAACACAACCAGCAAAATGTCCCCCATGCAATATGGCTGACTTGGAAGTCACCTATACAACACAACCAGCACAATGTCCCCCATGCAATATGGCTCACTTGGAAGTCACCTATACAACATGGCATCCAGCACAATGTCCTCCATGCAATATGGCTGACTTTGAAGTCACCTATACAACATGGCAACCAGCACAATGTCCCCCATGCAATATGGCTGACTTGGAAGTCACCTATACAACATGGCAACCAGCACAATGTCCCCCATGCAATATGGCTGACTTGGAAGTCACCTATACAAGAAACCAGCACAATGTCCCCCATGCAATGTGGCTGACTTGGAAGTCACCTATAGAACATGGCCACCAGCACAATGTCCCCCATGCAATATGGCTGACTTGGAAGTCACCTATACAACATGGCAACCAGCACAATGTCCCCCAAGCAATATGGCTCACTTGGAAGTCACCTATACAACATGGCAACCAGCACAATGTCCCCCATGCAATATGGCTGACTTGGAAGTCACCTATACAATACAACCAGCACAATGTCCCCCAAGCAATATGGCTGACTTGGAAGTCACCTATACAATACAACCAGCACAATGTCCCAAATGCAATATGGCTGACTTGGAAGTCACCTATAGAACATGGCCACCAGCACAATGTCCCCCATGCAATATGGCTGACTTGGAAGTCACCTATAGAACATGGCAACCAGCACAATGTCGCCCAAGCAATATGGCTGACTTGGAAGTCACCTATACAAGACAACCAGCACAATTTCCCCCATGCAATATGGCTGACTTGAAAGTCACCTATAGGACATGGCAACCAGCACAATGTCCCCCATGCAATATGGCTGACTTGGAAGTCACCTATACAATACAACCAGCACAATGTCCCCCATGCAATATGGCTGACTTGGAAGTCACCTATATAACATGGCAACCAGCACAATGTCCCCCATGCAATATGGCTGACTTGGAAGTCACCTATAGAACATGGCCACCAGCACAATGTCCCCCATGCAATATGGCTGACTTGGAAGTCACCTATACAACATGGCAACCAGCACAATGTCCCCCAAGCAATATGGCTGACTTGGAAGTCACCTATAGAACATGGCCACCAGCACAATGTCCCCCAAGCAATATGGCTGACTTGGAAGTCACCTATAGAACATGGCAACCAGCACAATGTCCCCCAAGCAATATGGCTGACTTGGAAGTCACCTATACAAGACAACCTGCACAATGTCCCCCATGCAATATGGCTGACTTGGAAGTCACCTATAGGACATGACAACCAGCACAATGTCCCCCATGCAATATGGCTGACTTGGAAGTCACCTATAGAACATGGCCACCAGCACAATGTCTCCCAAGCAATATGGCTGACTTGGAAGTCACCTATACAACATGGCAACCAGCATAATGTCCCCCATGCAATATGGCTGACTTGGAAGTCACCTATACAATACAACCAGCACAATGTCCCCCATGCAATATGGCTGACTTGGAAGTCACCTATACAATACAACCAGCACAATGTCCCAAATGCAATATGGCTGACTTGGAAGTCACCTATAGAACATGGCCACCAGCACAATGTCCCCCATGCAATATGGCTGACTTGGAAGTCACCTATACAACATGGCAACCAGCACAATGTCCCCCATGCAATAGGGCTGACTTGGAAGTCACCTATACAATACAACCAGCACAATGTCCCCCAAGCAATATGGCTGACTTGGAAGTCACCTATACAAGACAACCAGCACAATGTCCCCCATGCAATATGGCTGACTTGGAAGTCACCTATACAATACAACCAGCACAATGTCCCTCATGCAATATGGCTGATTTGGAAGTCACCTATACAACATGGCAACCAGCACAATGTCCCCCATGCAATATGGCTGACTTGGAAGTCACCTATACAAGACAACCAGCACAATGTCCCAAATGCAATATGGCTGACTTGGAAGTCACCTTTAGAACATGGCCACCAGCACAATGTCCACCATGCAATATGTTTGACTTGGAAGTCACCTATACAACATGGCAACCAGCACAATTTCCCCCATGCAATATGGCTGACTTGGAAGTCACCTATACAATACAACCAGCACAATGTCCCCCAAGCAATATGGCTGACTTGGAAGTCACCTATACAAGACAACCAGCACAATGTCCCCCATGCAATATGGCTGACTTGGAAGTCACCTATACAATACAACCAGCACAATGTCCCCCATGCAATATGGCTGACTTGGAAGTCACCTATACAACACAACCAGCAAAATGTCCCCCATCCAATATGGCTGACTTGGAAGTCACCTATACAACACAACCAGCACAATGTCCCCCATGCAATATGGCTCACTTGGAAGTCACCTATACAACATGGCATCCAGCACAATGTCCTCCATGCAATATGGCTGACTTTGAAGTCACCTATACAACATGGCAACCAGCACAATGACCTCCATGCAATATGGCTGACTTGGAAGTCACCTATACAACATGGCAACCAGCACAATGTCCCCCATGCAATATGGCTGACTTGGAAGTCACCTATACAAGAAACCAGCACAATGTCCCCCATGCAATGTGGCTGACTTGGAAGTCACCTATAGAACATGGCCACCAGCACAATGTCCCCCATGCAATATGGCTGACTTGGAAGTCACCTATACAACATGGCAACCAGCACAATGTCCCCCAAGCAATATGGCTCACTTGGAAGTCACCTATAGAACGTGGCAACCGGCACAATGTCCCCCAAGCAATATGGCTGACTTGGAAGTCACCTATACAACATGGCAACCAGCACAATGTCCCCCATGCAATATGGCTGACTTGGAAGTCACCGATAGAACATGGCCACCAGCACAATGTCCCCCATGCAACACGGCTGACTTGGAAGTCACCTATACAAGACAACCAGCACAATGTCCCCCATGCAATATGGCTGACTTGGAAGTCACCTATACAACACAACCAGCACAATGTCCCCCAAGCAATATGGCTCACTTGGAAGTCACCTATACAACATGGCAACCAGCACAATGTCCCCCATGCAATATGGCTGACTTGGAAGTCACCTATACAACATGGCAACCAGCACAATGTCCCCCATGCAATATGGCTGACTTGGAAATCACCTATAGGACATGGCAACCAGCACAATGTCCCCCATGCAATATGGCTGACTTGGAAGTCACCTATAGAACATGGCCACCAGCACAATGTCCCCCAAGCAATATGGCTCACTTGGAAGTCACCTATACAATACAACCAGCACAATGTCCCCCATGCAATATGGCTGACTTGGAAGTCACCTATACAATACAACCAGCACAATGTCCCAAATGCAATATGGCTGAGTTGGAAGTCACCTATAGAACATGGCCACCAGCACAATGTCCCCCATGCAATATGGCTGACTTGGAAGTCACCTATAGAACATGGCAACCAGCACAATGTCCCCCAAGCAATATGGCTGACTTGGAAGTCACCTATACAAGACAACCAGCACAATTTCCCCCATGCAATATGGCTGACTTGGAAGTCACCTATAGGACATGGCAACCAGCACAATGTCCCCCATGCAATATGGCTGACTTGGAAGTGACCTATACAATACAACCAGCACAATGTCCCCCATGCAATATGGCTGACTTGGAAGTCACCTATACAACATGGCAACCAGCACAATGTCCCCCATGCAATATGGCTGACTTGGAAGTCACCTATAGAACATGGCCACCAGCACAATGTCCCCCATGCAATATGGCTGACTTGGAAGTCACCTATACAACATGGCAACCTGCACAATGTCCCCCATGCAATATGGCTGACTTGGAAGTCACCTATAGAACATGGCCACCAGCACAATGTCCCCCAAGCAATATGGCTGACTTGGAAGTCACCTATAGAACATGGCAACCAGCACAATGTCCCCCAAGCAATATGGCTGACTTGGAAGTCACCTATACAAGACAACCAGCACAATGTCCCCCATGCAATATGGCTGACTTGGAAGTCACCTATAGGACATGGCAACCAGCACAATGTCCCCCATGCAATATGGCTGACTTGGAAGTCACCTATAGAACATGGCCACCAGCACAATGTCCCCCAAGCAATATGGCTGACTTGGAAGTCACCTATACAACATGGCAACCAGCACAATGTCCCCCATGTAATATGGCTGACTTGGAAGTCACCTATACAATACAACCAGCACAATGTCCCCCATGCAATATGGCTGACTTGGAAGTCACCTATACAATACAACCAGCACAATGTCCCAAATGCAATATGGCTGACTTGGAAGTCACCTATAGAACATGGCCACCAGCACAATGTCCCCCATGCAATATGGCTGACTTGGAAGTCACCTATACAACATGGCAACCAGCACAATGTCCCCCATGCAATATGGCTGACTTGGAAGTCGCCTATACAATACAACCAGCACAATGTCCCCCAAGCAATATGGCTGACTTGGAAGTCACCTATACAAGACAACCAGCACAATGTCCCCCATGCAATATGGCTGACTTGGAAGTCACCTATACAATACAACCAGCACAATGTCCCCCATGCAATATGGCTGATTTGGAAGTCACCTATACAACACAACCAGCACAATGTCCCCCATGCAATATGGCTGACTTGGAAGTCACCTATAAAAGACAACCAGCACAATGTCCCAAATGCAATATGGCTGACTTGGAAGTCACCTATACAACATGGCAACCAGCACAATGTCCCCCAAGCAATATGGCTGACTTGGAAGTCACCTATAGAACATGGCCACCAGCACAATGTCCCCCAAGCAATATGGCTGACTTGGAAGTCACCTATAGAACATGGCAACCAGCACAATGTCCCCCAAGCAATATGGCTGACTTGGAAGTCACCTATACAAGACAACCAGCACAATGTCCCCCATGCAATATGGCTGACGTGGAAGTCAAATATAGGACATGGCAACCAGCACAATGTCCCCCATGCAATATGGCTGACTTGGAAGTCACCTATAGAACATGGCCACCAGCACAATGTCCCCCAAGCAATATGGCTGACTTGGAAGTCACCTATACAACATGGCAACCAGCACAATGTCCCCCATGCAATATGGCTGACTTGGAAGTCACCTATACAATACAACCAGCACAATGTCCCCCATGCAATATGGCTGACTTGGAAGACACCTATACAATACAACCAGCACAATGTCCCAAATGCAATATGGCTGACTTGGAAGTCACCTATAGAACATGGCCACCAGCACAATGTCCCCCATGCAATATGGCTGACTTGGAAGTCACCTATACAACATGGCAACCAGCACAATGTCCCCCATGCAATATGCCTGACTTGGAAGTCACCTATACAATACAACCAGCACAATGTCCCCCAAGCAATATGGCTGACTTGGAAGTCACCTATACAAGACAACCAGCACAATGTCCCCCATGCAATATGGCTGACTTGGAAGTCACCTATACAATACAACCAGCACAATGTCCCCCATGCAATATGGCTGATTTGGAAGTCACCTATACAACACAATCAGCACAATGTCCCCCATGCAATATGGCTGACTTGGAAGTCACCTATACAAGACAACCAGCACAATGTCCCAAATGCAATATGGCTGACTTGGAAGTCACCTATAGAACATGGCCACCAGCACAATGTCCCCCATGCAATATGGCTGACTTGGAAGTCACCTATAGGACATGGCCACCAGCACAATGTCCCCCATGCAATATGGCTGACTTGGAAGTCACCTATACAATACAACCAGCACAATGTCCCCCATGCAATATGGCTGACTTGGAAGTCACCTATACAATACAACCAGCACAATGTCCCCCAAGCAATATGGCTGACTTGGAAGTCACCTATAGAACATGGCAACCAGCACAATGTCCCACAAAGCAATATGGCTGACTTGGAAGTCACCTATACAAGACAACCAGCACAATGTCCCCCATGCAATATGGCTGACTTGGAAGTCACCTATAGGACATGGCAACCAGCACAATGTCCCCCATGCAATATAGCTGACTTGGAAGTCACCTATAGAACATGGCCACCAGCACAATGTCCCCCAAGCAATATCGCTCACTTGGAAGTCACCTATACAATACAACCAGCACAATGTCCCCCATGCAATATGGCTGACTTGGAAGTCACCTATACAATACAACCAGCACAATGTCCCAAATGCAATATGGCTGACTTGGAAGTCACCTATAGAACATGGCCACCAGCACAATGTCCCCCATGCAATATGGCTGACTTGGAAGTCACCTATACAACATGGCAACCAGCACAATGTCCCCCATGCAATATGGCTGACTTGGAAGTCACCTATACAATACAACCAGCACAATGTCCCCCAAGCAATATGGCTGACTTGGAAGTCACCTATACAATACAACCAGCACAATGTCCCAAATGCAATATGGCTGACTTGGAAGTCACGTATAGAACATGGCCACCAGCACAATGTCCCCCATGCAATATGGCTGACTTGGAAGTCACCTATAGAACATGGCCACCAGCACAATGTCCCCCAAGCAATATGGCTGACTTGGAAGTCACCTATACAACATGGCAACCAGCACAATGTCCCCCATGTAATATGGCTGACTTGGAAGTCACCTATACAATACAACCAGCACAATGTCCCCCATGCAATATGGCTGACTTGGAAGTCACCTATACAATACAACCAGCACAATGTCCCAAATGCAATATGGCTGACTTGGAAGTCACCTATAGAACATGGCCACCAGCACAATGTCCCCCATGCAATATGGCTGACTTGGAAGTCACCTATACAACATGGCAACCAGCACAATGTCCCCCATGCAATATGGCTGACTTGGAAGTCGCCTATACAATACAACCAGCACAATGTCCCCCAAGCAATATGGCTGACTTGGAAGTCACCTATACAAGACAACCAGCACAATGTCCCCCATGCAATATGGCTGACTTGGAAGTCACCTATACAATACAACCAGCACAATGTCCCCCATGCAATATGGCTGATTTGGAAGTCACCTATACAACACAACCAGCACAATGTCCCCCATGCAATATGGCTGACTTGGAAGTCACCTATACAAGACAACCAGCACAATGTCCCAAATGCAATATGGCTGACTTGGAAGTCACCTATACAACATGGCAACCAGCACAATGTCCCCCAAGCAATATGGCTGACTTGGAAGTCACCTATAGAACATGGCCACCAGCACAATGTCCCCCAAGCAATATGGCTGACTTGGAAGTCACCTATAGAACATGGCAACCAGCACAATGTCCCCCAAGCAATATGGCTGACTTGGAAGTCACCTATACAAGACAACCAGCACAATGTCCCCCATGCAATATGGCTGACGTGGAAGTCAAATATAGGACATGGCAACCAGCACAATGTCCCCCATGCAATATGGCTGACTTGGAAGTCACCTATAGAACATGGCCACCAGCACAATGTCCCCCAAGCAATATGGCTGACTTGGAAGTCACCTATACAACATGGCAACCAGCACAATGTCCCCCATGCAATATGGCTGACTTGGAAGTCACCTATACAATACAACCAGCACAATGTCCCCCATGCAATATGGCTGACTTGGAAGACACCTATACAATACAACCAGCACAATGTCCCAAATGCAATATGGCTGACTTGGAAGTCACCTATAGAACATGGCCACCAGCACAATGTCCCCCATGCAATATGGCTGACTTGGAAGTCACCTATACAACATGGCAACCAGCACAATGTCCCCCATGCAATATGCCTGACTTGGAAGTCACCTATACAATACAACCAGCACAATGTCCCCCAAGCAATATGGCTGACTTGGAAGTCACCTATACAAGACAACCAGCACAATGTCCCCCATGCAATATGGCTGACTTGGAAGTCACCTATACAATACAACCAGCACAATGTCCCCCATGCAATATGGCTGATTTGGAAGTCACCTATACAACACAACCAGCACAATGTCCCCCATGCAATATGGCTGACTTGGAAGTCACCTATACAAGACAACCAGCACAATGTCCCAAATGCAATATGGCTGACTTGGAAGTCACCTATAGAACATGGCCACCAGCACAATGTCCCCCATGCAATATGGCTGACTTGGAAGTCACCTATAGGACATGGCCACCAGCACAATGTCCCCCATGCAATATGGCTGACTTGGAAGTCACCTATACAATACAACCAGCACAATGTCCCCCATGCAATATGGCTGACTTGGAAGTCACCTATACAATACAACCAGCACAATGTCCCCCAAGCAATATGGCTGACTTGGAAGTCACCTATAGAACATGGCCACCAGCACAATGTCCCCCAAGCAATATGGCTGACTTGGAAGTCACCTATAGAACATGGCAACCAGCACAATGTCCCACAAAGCAATATGGCTGACTTGGAAGTCACCTATACAAGACAACCAGCACAATGTCCCCCATGCAATATGGCTGACTTGGAAGTCACCTATAGGACATGGCAACCAGCACAATGTCCCCCATGCAATATAGCTGACTTGGAAGTCACCTATAGAACATGGCCACCAGCACAATGTCCCCCAAGCAATATCGCTCACTTGGAAGTCACCTATACAATACAACCAGCACAATGTCCCCCATGCAATATGGCTGACTTGGAAGTCACCTATACAATACAACCAGCACAATGTCCCAAATGCAATATGGCTGACTTGGAAGTCACCTATAGAACATGGCCACCAGCACAATGTCCCCCATGCAATATGGCTGACTTGGAAGTCACCTATACAACATGGCAACCAGCACAATGTCCCCCATGCAATATGGCTGACTTGGAAGTCACCTATACAATACAACCAGCACAATGTCCCCCAAGCAATATGGCTGACTTGGAAGTCACCTATACAATACAACCAGCACAATGTCCCAAATGCAATATGGCTGACTTGGAAGTCACGTATAGAACATGGCCACCAGCACAATGTCCCCCATGCAATATGGCTGACTTGGAAGTCACCTATAGAACATGGCAACCAGCACAATGTCCGCCAAGCAATATGGCTGACTTGGAAGTCACCTATACAAGACAACCAGCACAATTTCCCCCATGCAATATGGCTGACTTGAAAGTCACCTATAGGACATGGCAACCAGCACAATGTCCCCCATGCAATACGGCTGACGTGGAAGTCACCTATACAATACAACCAGCACAATGTCCCCCATGCAATATGGCTGACTTGGAAGTCACCTATACAACATGGCAACCAGCACAATGTCCCCCATGCAATATGGCTGACTTGGAAGTCACCTATAGAACATGGCCACCAGAACAATGTCCCCCATGCAATATGGCTGACTTGGAAGTCACCTATACAACATGGCAACCAGCACAATGTCCCCCAAGCAATATGGCTGACTTGGAAGTCACCTATAGAACATGGCCACCAGCACAATGTCCCCCAAGCAATATGGCTGACTTGGAAGTCACCTATAGAACATGGCAACCAGCACAATGTCCCCCAAGCAATATGGCTGACTTGGAAGTCACCTATACAAGACAACCAGCACAATGTCCCCCATGCAATATGGCTGACTTGGAAGTCACCTATAGGACATGGCAACCAGCACAATGTCCCCCATGCAATATGCCTGACTTGGAAGTCACCTATAGAACATGGCCACCAGCACAATGTCCCCCCAGCAATATGGCTGACTTGGAAGTCACCTATACAACATGGCAACCAGCACAATGTCCCCCATGCAATATGGCTGACTTGGAAGTCACCTATACAATACAACCAGCACAATGTCCCCCATGCAATATGGCTGACTTGGAAGTCACCTATACAATACAACCAGCACAATGTCCCAAATGCAATATGGCTGACTTGGAAGTCACCTATAGAACATGGCCACCAGCACAATGTCCCCCATGCAATATGGCAGACTTGGAAGTCACCTATACAACATGGCAACCAGCACAATGTCCCCCATGCAATATGGCTGACTTGGAAGTCACCTATACAATACAACCAGCACAATGTCCCCCAAGCAATATGGCTGACTTGGAAGTCACCTATACAAGACAACCAGCACAATGTCCCCCATGCAATATGGCTGACTTGGAAGTCACCTATACAATACAACCAGCACAATGTCCCCCATGCAATATGGCTGATTTGGAAGTCAACTATACAACACAACCAGCACAATGTCCCAAATGCAATATGGCTGACTTGGAAGTCACCTATAGAACATGGCCACCAGCACAATGTCCCCCATGCAATATGGCTGACTTGGAAGTCACCTATACAACATGGCAACCAGCACAATGTCCCCCATGCAATATGGCTGACTTGGAAGTCACCTATACAATACAACCAGCACAATGTCCCCCAAGCAATATGGCTGACTTGGAAGTCACCTATACAAGACAACCAGCACAATGTCCCCCATGCAATATGGCTGACTTGGAAGTCACCTATACAATACAACCAGCACAATGTCCCCCATGCAATATGGCTGATTTGGAAGTCACCTATACAACACAACCAGCACAATGTCCCCCATGCAATATGGCTGACTTGGAAGTCACCTATACAAGACAACCAGCACAATGTCCCAAATGCAATATGGCTGACTTGGAAGTCACCTATAGAACATGGCCACCAGCACAATGTCCCCCATGCAATATGGCTGACTTGGAAGTCACCTATAGGACATGGCCACCAGCACAATGTCCCCCATGCAATATGGCTGACTTGGAAGTCACCTATACAATACAACCACCACAATGTCCCCCATGCAATATGGCTGACTTGGAAGTCACCTATACAATACAACCAGCACAATGTCCCCCAAGCAATATGGCTGACTTGGAAGTCACCTATAGAACATGGCAACCAGCACAATGTCCCCCAAGCAATATGGCTGACTTGGAAGTCACCTATACAAGACAACCAGCACAATGTCCCCCATGCAATATGGCTGACTTGGAAGTCACCTATAGGACATGGCAACCAGCACAATGTCCCCCATGCAATATGGCTGACTTGGAAGTCACCTATAGAACATGGCCACCAGCACAATGTCCCCCATGCAATATGGCTGACTTGGAAGTCACCTATACAATACAACCAGCACAATGTCCCCCAAGCAATATGGCTGACTTGGAAGTCACCTATACAAGACAACCAGCACAATGTCCCCCATGCAATATGGCTGACATGGAAGTCACCTATACAATACAACCAGCACAATGTCCCCCATGCAATATGGCTGATTTGGAAGTCAACTATACAACACAACCAGCACAATGTCCCAAATGCAATATGGCTGACTTGGAAGTCACCTATAGAACATGGCCACCAGCACAATGTCCCCCATGCAATATGGCTGACTTGGAAGTCACCTATACAACATGGCAACCAGCACAATGTCCCCCATGCAATATGGCTGACTTGGAAGTCACCTATACAATACAACCAGCACAATGTCCCCCAAGCAATATGGCTGACTTGGAAGTCACCTATACAAGACAACCAGCACAATGTCCCCCATGCAATATGGCTGACTTGGAAGTCACCTATACAATACAACCAGCACAATGTCCCCCATGCAATATGGCTGATTTGGAAGTCACCTATACAACACAACCAGCACAATGTCCCCCATGCAATATGGCTGACTTGGAAGTCACCTATACAAGACAACCAGCACAATGTCCCAAATGCAATATGGCTGACTTGGAAGTCACCTATAGAACATGGCCACCAGCACAATGTCCCCCATGCAATATGGCTGACTTGGAAGTCACCTATAGGACATGGCCACCAGCACAATGTCCCCCATGCAATATGGCTGACTTGGAAGTCACCTATACAATACAACCACCACAATGTCCCCCATGCAATATGGCTGACTTGGAAGTCACCTATACAATACAACCAGCACAATGTCCCCCAAGCAATATGGCTGACTTGGAAGTCACCTATAGAACATGGCAACCAGCACAATGTCCCCCAAGCAATATGGCTGACTTGGAAGTCACCTATACAAGACAACCAGCACAATGTCCCCCATGCAATATGGCTGACTTGGAAGTCACCTATAGGACATGGCAACCAGCACAATGTCCCCCATTCAATATGGCTGACTTGGAAGTCACCTATAGAACATGGCCACCAGCACAATGTCCCCCAAGCAATATGGCTGACTTGGAAGTCACCTATACAACATGGCAACCAGCACAATGTCCCCCATGCAATATGGCTGACTTGGAAGTCACCTATACAATACAACCAGCACAATGTCCCCCATGCAATATGGCTGACTTGGAAGTCACCTATACAATACAACCAGCACAATGTCCCAAATGCAATATGGCTGACTTGGAAGTCACCTATAGAACATGGCCACCAGCACAATGTCCCCCATGCAATATGGCAGACTTGGAAGTGACCTATACAACATGGCAACCAGCACAATGTCCCCCATGCAATATGGCTGACTTGGAAGTCACCTATACAATACAACCAGCACAATGTCCCCCAAGCAATATGGCTGACTTGGAAGTCACCTATACAAGACAACCAGCACAATGTCCCCCATGCAATATGGCTGACTTGGAAGTCACCTATACAATACAACCAGCACAATGTCCCCCATGCAATATGGCTGATTTGGAAGTCAACTATACAACACAACCAGCACAATGTCCCAAATGCAATATGGCTGACTTGGAAGTCACCTATAGAACATGGCCACCAGCACAATGTCCCCCATGCAATATGGCTGACTTGGAAGTCACCTATACAACATGGCAACCAGCACAATGTCCCCCATGCAATATGGCTGACTTGGAAGTCACCTATACAATACAACCAGCACAATGTCCCCCAAGCAATATGGCTGACTTGGAAGTCACCTATACAAGACAACCAGCACAATGTCCCCCATGCAATATGGCTGACTTGGAAGTCACCTATACAATACAACCAGCACAATGTCCCCCATGCAATATGGCTGATTTGGAAGTCACCTATACAACACAACCAGCACAATGTCCCCCATGCAATATGGCTGACTTGGAAGTCACCTATACAAGACAACCAGCACAATGTCCCAAATGCAATATGGCTGACTTGGAAGTCACCTATAGAACATGGCCACCAGCACAATGTCCCCCATGCAATATGGCTGACTTGGAAGTCACCTATAGGACATGGCCACCAGCACAATGTCCCCCATGCAATATGGCTGACTTGGAAGTCACCTATACAATACAACCACCACAATGTCCCCCATGCAATATGGCTGACTTGGAAGTCACCTATACAATACAACCAGCACAATGTCCCCCAAGCAATATGCCTGACTTGGCAGTCACCTATAGAACATGGCAACCAGCACAATGTCCCCCAAGCAATATGGCTGACTTGGAAGTCACCTATACAAGACAACCAGCACAATGTCCCCCATGCAATATGGCTGACTTGGAAGTCACCTATAGGACATGGCAACCAGCACAATGTCCCCCATGCAATATAGCTGACTTGGAAGTCACCTATAGAACATGGCCACCAGCACAATGTCCCCCAAGCAATATCGCTCACTTGGAAGTCACCTATACAATACAACCAGCACAATGTCCCCCATGCAATATGGCTGATTTGGAAGTCAACTATACAACACAACCAGCACAATGTCCCAAATGCAATATGGCTGACTTGGAAGTCACCTATAGAACATGGCCACCAGCACAATGTCCCCCATGCAATATGGCTGACTTGGAAGTCACCTATACAACATGGCAACCAGCACAATGTCCCCCATGCAATATGGCTGACTTGGAAGTCACCTATACAATACAACCAGCACAATGTCCCCCAAGCAATATGGCTGACTTGGAAGTCACCTATACAAGACAACCAGCACAATGTCCCCCATGCAATATGGCTGACTTGGAAGTCACCTATACAATACAACCAGCACAATGTCCCCCATGCAATATGGCTAATTTGGAAGTCACCTATACAACACAACCAGCACAATGTCCCCCATGCAATATGGCTGACTTGGAAGTCACCTATACAAGACAACCAGCACAATGTCCCAAATGCAATATGGCTGACTTGGAAGTCACCTATAGAACATGGCCACCAGCACAATGTCCCCCATGCAATATGGCTGACTTGGAAGTCACCTATAGGACATGGCCACCAGCACAATGTCCCCCATGCAATATGGCTGACTTGGAAGTCACCTATACAATACAACCACCACAATGTCCCCCATGCAATATGGCTGACTTGGAAGTCACCTATACAATACAACCAGCACAATGTCCCCCAAGCAATATGCCTGACTTGGCAGTCACCTATAGAACATGGCAACCAGCACAATGTCCCCCAAGCAATATGGCTGACTTGGAAGTCACCTATACAAGACAACCAGCACAATGTCCCCCATGCAATATGGCTGACTTGGAAGTCACCTATAGGACATGGCAACCAGCACAATGTCCCCCATGCAATATAGCTGACTTGGAAGTCACCTATAGAACATGGCCACCAGCACAATGTCCCCCAAGCAATATCGCTCACTTGGAAGTCACCTATACAATACAACCAGCACAATGTCCCCCATGCAATATGGCTGACTTGGAAGTCAACTATACAATACAACCAGCACAATGTCCCCAATGCAATATGGCTGACTTGGAAGTCACCTATAGAACATGGCCACCAGCACAATGTCCCCAATGCAATATGGCTGACTTGGAAGTCACCTATACAACATGGCAACCAGCACAATGTCCCCCAAGCAATATGGCTGACTTGGAAGTCACCTATAGAACATGGCCACCAGCACAATGTCCCCCAAGCAATATGGCTGACTTGGAAGTCACCTATAGAACATGGCAACCAGCACAATGTCCCCCAAGCAATATGGCTGACTTGGAAGTCACCTATACAAGACAACCAGCACAATGTCCCCCATGCAATATGGCTGACTTGGAAGTCACCTATAGGACATGGCAACCAGCACAATGTCCCCCATGCAATATGGCTGACTTGGAAGTCACCTATAGAACATGGCCACCAGCACAATGTCCCCCAAGCAATATGGCTGACTTGGAAGTCACCTATACAACATGGCAACCAGCACAATGTCCCCCATGCAATATGGCTGACTTGGAAGTCACCTATACAATACAACCAGCACAATGTCCCCCATGCAATATGGCTGACTTGGAAGTCACCTATACAATACAACCAGCACAATGTCCCAAATGCAATATGGCTGACTTGGAAGTCACCTATAGAACATGGCCACCAGCACAATGTCCCCCATGCAATATGGCAGACTTGGAAGTCACCTATACAACATGGCAACCAGCACAATGTCCCCCATGCAATATGGCTGACTTGGAAGTCACCTATACAATACAACCAGCACAATGTCCCCCAAGCAATATGGCTGACTTGGAAGTCACCTATACAAGACAACCAGCACAATGTCCCCCATGCAATATGGCTGACTTGGAAGTCACCTATACAATACAACCAGCACAATGTCCCCCATGCAATATGGCTGATTTGGAAGTCAACTATACAACACAACCAGCACAATGTCCCAAATTCAATATGGCTGACTTGGAAGTCACCTATAGAACATGGCTACCAGCACAATGTCCCCCATGCAATATGGCTGACTTGGAAGTCACCTATACAACATGGCAACCAGCACAATGTCCCCCATGCAATATGGCTGACTTGGAAGTCACCTATACAATACAACCAGCACAATGTCCCCCAAGCAATATGGCTGACTTGGAAGTCACCTATACAAGACAACCAGCACAATGTCCCCCATGCAATATGGCTGACTTGGAAGTCACCTATACAATACAACCAGCACAATGTCCCCCATGCAATATGGCTGATTTGGAAGTCACCTATACAACACAACCAGCACAATGTCCCCCATGCAATATGGCTGACTTGGAAGTCACCTATACAAGACAACCAGCACAATGTCCCAAATGCAATATGGCTGACTTGGAAGTCACCTATAGAACATGGCCACCAGCACAATGTCCCCCATGCAATATGGCTGACTTGGAAGTCACCTATAGGACATGGCCACCAGCACAATGTCCCCCATGCAATATGGCTGACTTGGAAGTCACCTATACAATACAACCACCACAATGTCTCCCATGCAATATGGCTGACTTGGAAGTCACCTATACAATACAACCAGCACAATGTCCCCCAAGCAATATGGCTGACTTGGAAGTCACCTATAGAACATGGCAACCAGCACAATGTCCCCCAAGCAATATGGCTGACTTGGAAGTCACCTATACAAGACAACCAGCACAATGTCCCCCATGCAATATGGCTGACTTGGAAGTCACCTATAGGACATGGCAACCAGCACAATGTCCCCCATGCAATATAGCTGACTTAGAAGTCACCTATAGAACATGGCCACCAGCACAATGTCCCCCAAGCAATATCGCTCACTTGGAAGTCACCTATACAATACAACCAGCACAATGTCCCCCATGCAATATGGCTAACTTGGAAGTCACCTATACAATACAACCAGCACAATGTCCCAAATGCAATATGGCTGACTTGGAAGTCACCTATAGAACATGGCCACCAGCACAATGTCCCCCATGCAATATGGCTGACTTAGAAGTCACCTATAGAACATGGCCACCAGCACAATGTCCCCCAAGCAATATCGCTCACTTGGAAGTCACCTATACAATACAACCAGCACAATGTCCCCCATGCAATATGGCTAACTTGGAAGTCACCTATACAATACAACCAGCACAATGTCCCAAATGCAATATGGCTGACTTGGAAGTCACCTATAGAACATGGCTACCAGCACAATGTCCCCCATGCAATATGGCTGACTTGGAAGTCACCTATACAACATGGCAACCAGCACAATGTCCCCCATGCAATATGGCTGACTTGGAAGTCACCTATACAATACAACCAGCACAATGTCCCCCAAGCAATATAGCTGACTTGGAAGTCACCTATACAATACAACCAGCACAATGTCCCAAATGCAATATGGCTGACTTGGAAGTCACGTATAGAACATGGCCACCAGCACAATGTCCCCCATGCAATATGGCTGACTTGGAAGTCACCTATAGAACATGGCAACCAGCACAATGTCCGCCAAGCAATATGGCTGACTTGGAAGTCACCTATACAAGACAACCAGCACAATTTCCCCCATGCAATATGGCTGACTTGAAAGTCACCTATAGGACATGGCAACCAGCACAATGTCCCCCATGCAATATGGCTGACTTGGAAGTCACCTATACAATACAACCAGCACAATGTCCCCCATGCAATATGGCTGACTTGTAAGTCACCTATACAACATGGCAACCAGCACAATGTCCCCCATGCAATATGGCTGACTTGGAAGTCACCTATAGAACATGGCCACCAGCACAATGTCCCCCATGCAATATGGCTGACTTGGAAGTCACCTATACAACATGGCAACCAGCACAATGTCCCCCAAGCAAAATGGCTGACTTGGAAGTCACCTATAGAACATGGCCACCACCACAATGTCCCCCAAGCAATATGGCTGACTTGGAAGTCACCTATAGAACATGGAAACCAGCACAATGTCCCCCAAGCAATATGGCTGACTTGGAAGTCACCTATACAAGACAACCAGCACAATATCCCCCATGCAATATGGCTGACTTGGAAGTCACCTATAGGACATTGCAACCAGCACAATGTCCCCCATGCAATATGGCTGACTTGGAAGTCACCTATAGAACATGGCCACCAGCACAATGTCCCCCAAGCAATATGGCTGACTTGGAAGTCACCTATACAACATGGCAACCAGCACAATGTCCCCCATGCAATATGGCTGACTTGGAAGTCACCTATACAATACAACCAGCACAATGTCCCCCATGCAATATGGCTGACTTGGAAGTCACCTATACAATACAACCAGCACAATGTCCCAAATGCAATATGGCTGACTTGGAAGTCACCTATAGAACATGGCCACCAGCACAATGTCCCCCATGCAATATGGCAGACTTGGAAGTCACCTATACAACATGGCAACCAGCACAATGTCCCCCATGCAATATGGCTGACTTGGAAGTCACCTATACAATACAACCAGCACAATGTCCCCCAAGCAATATGGCTGACTTGGAAGTCACCTATACAAGACAACCAGCACAATGTCCCCCATGCAATATGGCTGACTTGGAAGTCACCTATACAATACAACCATCACAATGTCCCCCATGCAATATGGCTGATTTGGAAGTCAACTATACAACACAACCAGCACAATGTCCCCCATGCAATATGGCTGACTTGGAAGTCACCTATACAAGACAACCAGCACAATGTCCCAAATGCAATATGGCTGACTTGGAAGTCACCTATAGAACATGGCCACCAGCACAATGTCCACCATGCAATATGGCTGACTTGGAAGTCACCTATACAACATGGCAACCAGCACAATTTCCCCCATGCAATATGGCTGACTTGGAAGTCACCTATACAATACAACCAGCACAATGTCCCCCAAGCAATATGGCTGACTTGGAAGTCACCTATACAAGACAAGCAGCACAATGTCCCCCATGCAATATGGCTGACTTGGAAGTCACCTATAGGACATGGCCACCAGCACAATGTCCCCCATGCAATATGGCTGACTTGGAAGTCACCTATACAATACAACCAGCACAATGTCCCCCATGCAATATGGCTGACTTGGAAGTCACCTATACAATACAACCAGCACAATGTCCCCCAAGCAATATGGCTGACTTGGAAGTCACCTATAGAACATGGCCACCAGCACAATGTCCCCCAAGCAATATGGCTGCCTTGGAAGTCACCTATAGAACATGGCAACCAGCACAATGTCCCCCAAGCAATATGGCTCACTTGGAAGTCACCTATACAATACAACCAGCACAATGTCCCCCATGCAATATGGCTGACTTGGAAGTCACCAATACAATACAACCAGCACAATGTCCCAAATGCAATATGGCTGACTTGGAAGTCACCTATAGAACATGGCCACCAGCACAATGTCCTCCATGCAATATGGCTGACTTGGAAGTCACCTATACAACATGGCAACCAGCACAATGTCCCCCATGCAATATGGCTGACTTGGAAGTTACCTATACAATACAACCAGCACAATGTCCCCCAAGCAATATGGCTGACTTGGAAGTCACCTATACAAGACAACCAGCACAATGTCCCCCATGCAATATGGCTGACTTGGAAGTCACCTATAGGACATGGCCACCAGCACAATGTCCCCCATGCAATATGGCTGACTTGGAAGTCACCTATACAATACAACCAGCACAATGTCCCCCATGCAATATGGCTGACTTGGAAGTCACCTATACAAGACAACCAGCACAATGTCCCCCATGCAATATGGCTGACTTGGAAGTCACCTATAGGACATGGCAACCAGCACAATGTCCCCCATGCAATATAGCTGACTTAGAAGTCACCTATAGAACATGGCCACCAGCACAATGTCCCCCAAGCAATATCGCTCACTTGGAAGTCACCTATACAATACAACCAGCACAATGTCCCCCATGCAATATGGCTAACTTGGAAGTCACCTATACAATACAACCAGCACAATGTCCCCCATGCAATATGGCTGACTTGGAAGTCACCTATAGAACATGGCCACCAGCACAATGTCCCCCATGCAATATGGCTGACTTGGAAGTCACCTATACAACATGGCAACCAGCACAATGTCCCCCATGCAATATGGCTGACTTGGAAGTCACCTATACAATACAATCAGCACAATGTCCCCCAAGCAATATGGCTGACTTGGAAGTCACCTATACAATACAACCAGCACAATGTCCCAAATGCAATATGGCTGACTTGGAAGTCACGTATAGAACATGGCCACCAGCACAATGTCCCCCATGCAATATGGCTGACTTGGAAGTCACCTATAGAACATGGCAACCAGCACAATGTCCGCCAAGCAATATGGCTGACTTGGAAGTCACCTATACAAGACAACCAGCACAATTTCCCCCATGCAATATGGCTGACTTGAAAGTCACCTATAGGACATGGCAACCAGCACAATGTCCCCCATGCAATATGGCTGACTTGGAAGTCACCTATACAATACAACCAGCACAATGTCCCCCATGCAATATGGCTGACTTGTAAGTCACCTATACAACATGGCAACCAGCACAATGTCCCCCATGCAATATGGCTGACTTGGAAGTCACCTATAGAACATGGCCACCAGCACAATGTCCCCCATGCAATATGGCTGACTTGGAAGTCACCTATACAACATGGCAACCAGCACAATGTCCCCCAAGCAAAATGGCTGACTTGGAAGTCACCTATAGAACATGGCCACCACCACAATGTCCCCCAAGCAATATGGCTGACTTGGAAGTCACCTATAGAACATGGCAACCAGCACAATGTCCCCCAAGCAATATGGCTGACTTGGAAGTCACCTATACAAGACAACCAGCACAATGTCCCCCATGCAATATGGCTGACTTGGAAGTCACCTATAGGACATTGCAACCAGCACAATGTCCCCCATGCAATATGGCTGACTTGGAAGTCACCTATAGAACATGGCCACCAGCACAATGTCCCCCAAGCAATATGGCTGACTTGGAAGTCACCTATACAACATGGCAACCAGCACAATGTCCCCCATGCAATATGGCTGACTTGGAAGTCACCTATACAATACAACCAGCACAATGTCCCCCATGCAATATGGCTGACTTGGAAGTCACCTATACAATACAACCAGCACAATGTCCCAAATGCAATATGGCTGACTTGGAAGTCACCTATAGAACATGGCCACCAGCACAATGTCCCCCATGCAATATGGCAGACTTGGAAGTCACCTATACAACATGGCAACCAGCACAATGTCCCCCATGCAATATGGCTGACTTGGAAGTCACCTATACAATACAACCAGCACAATGTCCCCCAAGCAATATGGCTGACTTGGAAGTCACCTATACAAGACAACCAGCACAATGTCCCCCATGCAATATGGCTGACTTGGAAGTCACCTATACAATACAACCAGCACAATGTCCCCCATGCAATATGGCTGATTTGGAAGTCAACTATACAACACAACCAGCACAATGTCCCCCATGCAATATGGCTGACTTGGAAGTCACCTATACAAGACAACCAGCACAATGTCCCAAATGCAATATGGCTGACTTGGAAGTCACCTATAGAACATGGCCACCAGCACAATGTCCACCATGCAATATGGCTGACTTGGAAGTCACCTATACAACATGGCAACCAGCACAATTTCCCCCATGCAATATGGCTGACTTGGAAGTCACCTATACAATACAACCAGCACAATGTCCCCCAAGCAATATGGCTGACTTGGAAGTCACCTATACAAGACAAGCAGCACAATGTCCCCCATGCAATATGGCTGACTTGGAAGTCACCTATAGGACATGGCCACCAGCACAATGTCCCCCATGCAATATGGCTGACTTGGAAGTCACCTATACAATACAACCAGCACAATGTCCCCCATGCAATATGGCTGACTTGGAAGTCACCTATACAATACAACCAGCACAATGTCCCCCAAGCAATATGGCTGACTTGGAAGTCACCTATAGAACATGGCCACCAGCACAATGTCCCCCAAGCAATATGGCTGCCTTGGAAGTCACCTATAGAACATGGCAACCAGCACAATGTCCCCCAAGCAATATGGCTCACTTGGAAGTCACCTATACAATACAACCAGCACAATGTCCCCCATGCAATATGGCTGACTTGGAAGTCACCAATACAATACAACCAGCACAATGTCCCAAATGCAATATGGCTGACTTGGAAGTCACCTATAGAACATGGCCACCAGCACAATGTCCTCCATGCAATATGGCTGACTTGGAAGTCACCTATACAACATGGCAACCAGCACAATGTCCCCCATGCAATATGGCTGACTTGGAAGTTACCTATACAATACAACCAGCACAATGTCCCCCAAGCAATATGGCTGACTTGGAAGTCACCTATACAAGACAACCAGCACAATGTCCCCCATGCAATATGGCTGACTTGGAAGTCACCTATAGGACATGGCCACCAGCACAATGTCCCCCATGCAATATGGCTGACTTGGAAGTCACCTATACAATACAACCAGCACAATGTCCCCCATGCAATATGGCTGACTTGGAAGTCACCTATACAATACAACCAGCACAATGTCCCCCATGCACTATGGCTGATTTGGAAGTCACCTATACAACACAACCAGCACAATGTCCCCCATGCAATATGGCTGACTTGGAAGTCACCTATACAAGACAACCAGCACAATGTCCCCCATGCAATATGGCTGACTTGGAAGTCACCTATAGAACATGGCCACCAGCACAATGTCCCCCATGCAATATGGCTGACTTGGAAGTCACCTATACAACATGGCAACCAGCACAATGTCCCCCAGCGCAATGTCTACCAAGCAATATGGCTGACTTGGAAGTCACCTATAGAACATGGCAACCAGCACAATGTCCCCCAAGCAATGTGGCTGACTTAAAAGTCACCTATACAAGACAACCAGCACAATTTCCCCCATGCAATATGGCTGACTTGGAAGTCACCTATAGGACATGGCAACCAGCACAATGTCCCCCATGCAATATGGCTGACTTGTAAGTCACCTATACAACATGGCAACCAGCACAATGTCCCCCATGCAATATGGCTCACTTGGAAGTCACCTATACAACATGGCAACCAGCACAATATCCCCCATGCAATATGGCTGACTTGGAAGTCACCTTTACAACATGGCCACCAGCACAATGTCCCCCATGCAATATGGCTGACTTGGAAGTCACCTATACAATACAACCAGCACAATGTCCCCCAAGCAATATGGCTGACTTGGAAGTCACCTATACAAGACAACCAGCACAATGTCCCCCATGCAATATGGCTGACTTGGAAGTCACCTATACAATACAACCAGCACAATGTCCCCCATGCAATATGGCTGATTTGGAAGTCACCTATACAACACAACCAGAACAATGTCCCCCATGCAATATGGCTGACTTGGAAGTCACCTATACAAGACAACCAGCACAATGTCCCAAATGCAATATGGCTGACTTGGAAGTCACCTATAGAACATGGCCACCAGCACAATGTCCCCCATACAATATGGCTGACTTGGAAGTCACCTATACAACATGGCAACCAGCACAATGTCCCCCATGCAATATGGCTGACTTGGAAGTCACCTATACAATACAACCAGCACAATGTCCCCCAAGCAATATGGCTGACTTGGAAGTCACCTATACAAGACAACCAGCACAATGTCCCCCATGCAATATGGCTGACTTGGAAGTCACCTATAGGACATGGCCACCAGCACAATGTCCCCCATGCAATATGGCTGACTTGGAAGTCACCTATACAATACAACCAGCACAATGTCCCCCATGCAATATGGCTGACTTGGAAGTCACCTATACAATACAACCAGCACAATGTCCCCCATGCAATATGGCTGATTTGGAAGTCACCTATACAACACAACCAGCACAATGTCCCCCATGCAATATGGCTGACTTGGAAGTCACCTATACAAGACAACCAGCACAATGTCCCCCATGCAATATGGCTCACTTGGAAGTCACCTATAGAACATGGCCACCAGCACAATGTCCCCCATGCAATATGGCTGACTTGGAAGTCACCTATACAACATGGCAACCAGCACAATGTCCCCCAAGCAATATGGCTGACTTGGAAGTCACCTATACAACATGGCAACCAGCGCAATGTCTACCAAGCAATATGGCTGACTTGGAAGTCACCTATAGAACATGGCAACCAGCACAATGTCCCCCAAGCAATGTGGCTGACTTAAAAGTCACCTATACAAGACAACCAGCACAATTTCCCCCATGCAATATGGCTGACTTGTAAGTCACCTATAGGACATGGCAACCAGCACAATGTCCCCCATGCAATATGGCTGACTTGTAAGTCACCTATACAACATGGCAACCAGCACAATGTCCCCCATGCAATATGGCTGACTTGGAAGTCACCTATACAACATGGCAACCAGCACAATGTCCCCCATGCAATATGGCTGACTTGGAAGTCACCTTTACAACATGGCCACCAGCACAATGTCCCCCATGCAATATGGCTGACTTGGAAGTCACCTATACAAGACAACCAGCACAATGTCCCCCATGCAATATGGCTGACTTGGAAGTCACCTATACAACACAACCAGCACAATGTCCCCCAAGCAATATGGCTCACTTGGAAGTCACCTATACAACATGGCAACCAGCACAATGTCCCCCATGCAATATGGCTGACTTGGAAGTCACCTATAGGACATGGCAACCAGCACAATGTCCCCCATGCAATATGGCTGACTTGGAAGTCACCTATAGAACATGGCCACCAGCACAATGTCCCCCAAGCAATATGGCTCACTTGGAAGTCACCTATACAATACAACCAGCACAATGTCCCCCATGCAATATGGCTGACTTGGAAGTCACCTATACAATACAACCAGCACAATGTCCCCCAAGCAATATGGCTGACTTGGAAGTCACCTATACAACACAACCAGCACAATGTCCCCCATGCAATATGGCTGACTTGGAAGTCACCTATACAACACAACCAGCACAATGTCCCCCATGCAATATGGCTCACTTGGAAGTCACCTATACAACATGGCATCCAGCACAATGTCCCCCATGCAATATGGCTGACTTGGAAGTCACCTATACAACATGGCAACCAGCACAATGCCCCCCATGCAATATGGTTGACTTGGAAGTCACCTATACAACATGGCAACCAGCACAATGTCCCTAATGCAATATGGTTGACTTGGAAGTCACCTATACAAGAAACCAGCACAATGTCCCACATGCAATGTGGCTGACTTGGAAGTCACCTATAGAACATGGCCACCAGAACAATGTCCCCCATGCAATATGGCTGACTTGGAAGTCACCTATACAACATGGCAACCAGCACAATGTCCCCCAAGCAATATGGCTCACTTGGAAGTCACCTATAGAACATGGCAACCAGCACAATGTCCCCCAAGCAATATGGCTGACTTGGAAGTCACCTATACAACATGGCAACCAGCACAATGTCCCCCATGCAATATGGCTGACTTGGAAGTCACCTATACAATACAACCAGCACAATGTCCCCCATGCAATATGGCTGACTTGGAAGTCACCTATACAATACAACCAGCACAATGTCCCAAATGCAATATGGCTGACTTGGAAGTCACCTATAGAACATGGCCACCAGCACAATGTCCCCCATGCAATATGGCAGACTTGGAAGTCACCTATACAACATGGCAACCAGCACAATGTCCCCCATGCAATATGGCTGACTTGGAAGTCACCTATACAATACAACCAGCACAATGTCCCCCAAGCAATATGGCTGACTTGGAAGTCACCTATACAAGACAACCAGCACAATGTCCCCCATGCAATATGGCTGACTTGGAAGTCACCTATACAATACAACCAGCACAATGTCCCCCATGCAATATGGCTGATTTGGAAGTCAACTATACAACACAACCAGCACAATGTCCCCCATGCAATATGGCTGACTTGGAAGTCACCTATACAAGACAACCAGCACAATGTCCCAAATGCAATATGGCTGACTTGGAAGTCACCTATAGAACATGGCCACCAGCACAATGTCCACCATGCAATATGGCTGACTTGGAAGTCACCTATACAACATGGCAACCAGCACAATTTCCCCCATGCAATATGGCTGACTTGGAAGTCACCTATACAATACAACCAGCACAATGTCCCCCAAGCAATATGGCTGACTTGGAAGTCACCTATACAAGACAAGCAGCACAATGTCCCCCATGCAATATGGCTGACTTGGAAGTCACCTATAGGACATGGCCACCAGCACAATGTCCCCCATGCAATATGGCTGACTTGGAAGTCACCTATACAATACAACCAGCACAATGTCCCCCATGCAATATGGCTGACTTGGAAGTCACCTATACAATAGAACCAGCACAATGTCCCCCAAGCAATATGGCTGACTTGGAAGTCACCTATAGAACATGGCCACCAGCACAATGTCCCCCAAGCAATATGGCTGCCTTGGAAGTCACCTATAGAACATGGCAACCAGCACAATGTCCCCCAAGCAATATGGCTCACTTGGAAGTCACCTATACAATACAACCAGCACAATGTCCCCCATGCAATATGGCTGACTTGGAAGTCACCTATACAACATGGCAACCAGCACAATGTCCCCTATGCAATATGGCTGACTTGGAAGTCACCTTTACAACATGGCCACCAGCACAATGTCCCCCATGCAATATGGCTGACTTGGAAGTCACCTATACAAGACAACCAGCACAATGTCCCCCATGCAATATGGCTGACTTGGAAGTCACCTATACAACACAACCAGCACAATGTCCCCCAAGCAATATGGCTCACTTGGAAGTCACCTATACAACATGGCAACCAGCACAATGTCCCCCATGCAATATGGCTGACTTGGAAGTCACCTATAGGACATGGCAACCAGCACAATGTCCCCCATGCAATATGGCTGACTTGGAAGTCACCTATAGAACATGGCCACCAGCACAATGTCCCCCAAGCAATATGGCTCACTTGGAAGTCACCTATACAATACAACCAGCACAATGTCCCCCATGCAATATGGCTGACTTGGAAGTCACCTATACAACACAACCAGCACAAAGTCCCCCATGCAATATGGCTGACTTGGAAGTCACCTATACAACACAACCAGCACAATGTCCCCCATGCAATATGGCTCACTTGGAAGTCACCTATAAAACATGGCATCCAGCACAATGTCCCCCATGCAATATGGCTGACTTGGAAGTCACCTATACAACATGGCAACCAGCACAATGCCCCCCATGCAATATGGTTGACTTGGAAGTCACCTATACAACATGGCAACCAGCACAATGTCCCTAATGCAATATGGTTGACTTGGAAGTCACCTATACAAGAAACCAGCACAATGTCCCCCATGCAATGTGGCTGACTTGGAAGTCACCTATAGAACATGGCCACCAGAACAATGTCCCCCATGCAATATGGCTGACTTGGAAGTCACCTATACACATGGCAACCAGCACAATGTCCCCCAAGCAATATGGCTCACTTGGAAGTCACCTATAGAACATGGCAACCAGCACAATGTCCCCCAAGCAATATGGCTGACTTGGAAGTCACCTATACAACATGGCAACCAGCACAATGTCCCCCATGCAATATGGCTGACTTGGAAGTCACCTATACAATACAACCAGCACAATGTCCCCCATGCAATATGGCTGACTTGGAAGTCACCTATACAATACAACCAGCACAATGTCCCAAATGCAATATGGCTGACTTGGAAGTCACCTATAGAACATGGCCACCAGCACAATGTCCCCCATGCAATATGGCAGACTTGGAAGTCACCTATACAACATGGCAACCAGCACAATGTCCCCCATGCAATATGGCTGACTTGGAAGTCACCTATACAATACAACCAGCACAATGTCCCCCAAGCAATATGGCTGACTTGGAAGTCACCTATACAAGACAACCAGCACAATGTCCCCCATGCAATATGGCTGACTTGGAAGTCACCTATACAATACAACCAGCACAATGTCCCCCATGCAATATGGCTGATTTGGAAGTCAACTATACAACACAACCAGCACAATGTCCCCCATGCAATATGGCTGACTTGGAAGTCACCTATACAAGACAACCAGCACAATGTCCCAAATGCAATATGGCTGACTTGGAAGTCACCTATAGAACATGGCCACCAGCACAATGTCCACCATGCAATATGGCTGACTTGGAAGTCACCTATACAACATGGCAACCAGCACAATTTCCCCCATGCAATATGGCTGACTTGGAAGTCACCTATACAATACAACCAGCACAATGTCCCCCAAGCAATATGGCTGACTTGGAAGTCACCTATACAAGACAAGCAGCACAATGTCCCCCATGCAATATGGCTGACTTGGAAGTCACCTATAGGACATGGCCACCAGCACAATGTCCCCCATGCAATATGGCTGACTTGGAAGTCACCTATACAATACAACCAGCACAATGTCCCCCATGCAATATGGCTGACTTGGAAGTCACCTATACAATAGAACCAGCACAATGTCCCCCAAGCAATATGGCTGACTTGGAAGTCACCTATAGAACATGGCCACCAGCACAATGTCCCCCAAGCAATATGGCTGCCTTGGAAGTCACCTATAGAACATGGCAACCAGCACAATGTCCCCCAAGCAATATGGCTCACTTGGAAGTCACCTATACAATACAACCAGCACAATGTCCCCCATGCAATATGGCTGACTTGGAAGTCACCTATACAATACAACCAGCACTGTGTGTGTACACTGTGTGTACACTGTGTGTGTGTACAGTTTGTGTCCGCATTGAACCGAACCCCAGGCAAGGCCATCTACTTAATGACGAGAGAAAATTCACACGAAATGTCCTTTTCAATGAAGTCTTCCAGATGAAAATTGATACAAGCTTTTAATGAAGAAATAAAATCATCTAATTCAAAACACAACACAATTCAAAGATGTTTCATTTTAAAACGGAGCACGGGGTACTTGCGTGAATGCGTCCTTCGTGTGCAAATGTTGTGACTTTCCTGGCCTGAAGGCCGTCAATGTGTTGGACCCTTATTGGTGCACAGTGTCTCAATAACAGCAGTGGGGTTTGCTTCAACCGATAGGTAACGAACATCCAGACGTTAATCAGCAAGGAGCATTTCTAGTCCTAGTTAGACAAAATCTACGTCAACACGTGAGACAAAACTACAATTCGTGTTGTAGAGAATGTACCTCCTCCTATACGTGTAACTTTCAAGTGGTATGCCTTGTAACTAATGAATGATCCGAGCGTCCTCCCTATTTCAAAGACAATGAGTTGCTCCAGATGCTTCGTGGAACACAAAAACACCATTTGACCTGTATCACAAGAACAACAGGTCTCACCTGAGTTCTCTGTACAGGTTTCTTTCAAACAAACACACACACTTTGTCCTAACATCACTTATTCAATGTTTGACCCTTATAGATCAAATGTTACAAGAATGCACAAAACCAGACAAGTATACATTCTAAATTGACAGGCATATTAACAAAATTGGATTACTGCAGTGAAATATACTGCATCACGTTACATCGTATTAACAAGAAGCTTTTTAAAAAAGTTGCACATTCTGCTTCACAGTGTATGTAAAACATACTATTGTGTCATTCAAAACGAGTAGGCCATTGCATGCTGGCGTCTGAGTGAAAATGTAGCAAATTCTAAACATTACCTACAAACTACACAACTGAGATGATGCATCAATCATCGCCCCCTACTGACAGGCTCTTGTCCACATGCAGGCCGATGCAGGGCCACCACCTTGTGCCACACAGGGGCAGCTGCTACTTGGGGATGCTCTTCGAGCGTTTGAGATGAGATACGAAACTCCGAGTTGCTGAGGCGATTAACCAAGCTCCATGTAAAATAAATTATTATAACATAGTGAATGCTTGGGAGCTTATTGGCTCTTGCTCCTGATTAGAGATCTACCCAACCCACGGGCCCACACAGTGTTCAACTTCACATTCTAGTCATTAAAGGCCTGTGACAAAGGTGCATCTATTGTAGCGACATCGTCTCTGGCTTACACATCTACCGGGTCTCCACTTGACTTTGTGTTGTCTAGGAGCAAGTCCACCCACACCTCCACTTCCACAAACTGCTGGGAGTTGCCTCACTCTGACTCACAGTCAGAATTCTCCTCCTGCTTCACGTTCCCTTCATCAATGTGAAGGTCCCATTCTGGAAATGAATCTTCATCTTCACATTTCACCATCACCTCTTCATATTTCACCTTCATACCTTTAAAAGTGTCCAAGCTGGGATTTTCTTCCGGTTCGTGTTTCATGAGGGATGGGCTCATTGTGGCACTTTGACTTTCACAAGCTGATTTCAGACTTCGACTCCGCTCCTTGTGATGCTTTTGTGTTCTCTGGTGTCTTCGAAGATTTGATGAATCTGCAAACGGCTTCCCGCACAGAGTACACTTGAAGGGTTTCTTTCCCGTGTGTGTTCTCTGGTGTTTTACAAGAGCATATGACTGTGCAAACGCCTTCACGCACACACTGCACTTGAAGGGTTTCTCTCTCGTGTGTGTTCTCTGGTGTACTTCAAGATTTGATGAACGTGCAAACGCCTTCCCGCACAGAGTGCACCTGAAAGGTTTCTCTCCCGTGTGTGTTCTCTGGTGTTTTTTAAGAGCAGATGACCGTGAAAATGCCTTTCCACAAACACTGCACTTGAAGGGTTTCTCTCCCGTGTGTGTTCTCTGGTGTTTTTTAAGAGCAGATGACTGTGAAAATGCCTTCCCACAAACACTGCATTTGAAGGGTTTCTCTCCCGTGTGTGTTCTCTGGTGTTTTACAAGATCAGATGACTGTGCAAATGCCTTCACGCACACACTGCACTTGTAGGGTTTCTCTCCCGTGTGTGTTCTCTGGTGTTTTACAAGATTACATGACTGTGTAAACGCCATCCCGCACATCGTGCACCTGAAGGGTTTATCTCCTGTGTGTGTTCTCTGGTGGTTCTGAAAAACTGATGGCCATGCAAATGCCTTGTTACACACAGTACATTTGAAGGGTTTCTCTCCTGTGTGACTTCTCTGGTGCCGTGTCAGATTTCCAGTCCGGTCCGTGCTGTATGCACGCTGGTCGCATTGTTGACTTGTCGTACCGAGCTGCGCTGAGTGCCTTTGCTCCATCAGACCAAATCTGCAGAGGAAGCGTCAGCTGCAGACAGAAAAAAAGAATATCCACACCATCTACACGTCAGGCACAGAGGAATGCACACGTGACTTACACGTCTATACTTATTAATATATTCATGATGTAGTGAAAAAGTTTCCCAAATTCATCAGATTTGATGAACGTGCAAATGCCTTCCCGCACAGAGTGCACCTGAAGGGTTTCTCTCCACGGGCTGCTATGGCACACAATGAGAGGGAAAATGTCATTAATATGCCTGGAAGCCTTCATATCATCAAGATGAATGTTAACTCAAAACTCTAAGCACACAATTTCGGCTGTCTGACTACAAAAGGAATATTTATGAAAGCTAAATTCAGCTGACATAGCAAAGGGAGTTGAAAACAATACTATTTGTGTTAGGCAGAAATGCATGAATTAATGTTCAATCACAACTTAGAGGTGTGAATCCAGGCTAAGATGTCCTTGAATGCTGGGATGAACAGTTCCGACTTCAGCTGAATGTGTGTGCTGTGTTCACATCCTGTTTCCATTCTTACAAAGAGTTCCAGAGGAAAACAAAAATAAACTATTTTTTTGATATAACTTCCGTGTTCAATAGAGTTAATAGACTTTACTTCAAACACAAACTTGACACTGTCACACACTGGCAGTGCCGTGTCTAGAATCATGCTGGCCACCTTCATCTGCTCGGCATCAATGCTTTCTCACTCCACCAAGTAATTAATCGAGGATCAGTGAACATATCCGAGGCTAACTGGAGTTTGCGTGTCTCTCTCCGTGGTGAGATGTTAACTACCTCACCTGGTACACAGGAAGTCGTGGGTTCGATCCCGACCCTGACGCCTGCTGTATATTTGGAGTTTGCGCGTCTCTCCGCTGAGTGTCTTTGACCGATAGACATTGACACACGTATTCTTGTTGATTTCGGTAAAGTTATGTAGATAGAAAATAACAATAACAGATAATACAATTACATTAAATAAAGACCACTTGTGTTGCGATCAAAACGACGTGAGTTTTTTTGTTTTATTTACAATTATTTGTTAATTTTTATTGTTATTTTGATTTAATTTTCTATCTACGTGACTTTACCGAAAGAACCAAGAATATTAATTCTTGCAGTCACCAAAGTTTTAAGTCAAAACATTCACACACGTTGACAAAGCCTCACCTTGTGTTGTTGTGGGCAGGTCGCTTCTGATAACAAGAGCGGTATAGCAGCTCAAGCGGGCTTGGCCTGCTAACAAAAGAAAATAAAAACTGCGTGAATATTGACAATAAAACAAAGTTACAAAGTGGCGAGCCGGGTGAAGACAAATTAAACTTAAGCGAGATAATTAAAGTAAACGCAATCAGGCGAGGGCAGGAGGCAAGGCCCCGCATGGCTAGGCCCCGCGTTTTAAAGTTCCAACCTGGACATCGATTCCCATGCTCGCTGCTACTCAACTGACATCCCTGAGAGAGAGAGCGAGGCTCTACCTTGGTAAACAACAACAACCACCACCACAACTATGAGAATTTCTCACCTCGGATTTCAGTGCAAGAGCGCACACGGCAGCTTCCTGTTTCCTCGCGACAGCAGGAAATAGTATGACGTCACTTCCCTCCCACGAGCGACTCTTTAACTGAATAAATTATATTCTTAGTTTTTTCGGTAAAGTCACGTTGAAGAGAAACAACGTGACTTTACCGAAAAAACTAAGAATATGAATTACTGCAGTCACGAAAGCTTTAAATCAAAATTTGAATAAATTATGTTAATGAGGGCCGGCCCATATGTCGAGGGATGGGGGCGTGGGCGCTGAACCCGTCGCAATAAACTCGCAACGGCTTTAACGGACACATTATGTTAATGAGCCACCAGTGACTGGGCGTAGCTTTGCCCAAATAAGGATTGCCACTGGAACGATATCGGCAGTGACACGGGCGGAGGTGACGTCACGCTCAAGAGTGCGGTGGATGGGGGAGGGGTGAATACCTTGGTGACATGACGTCACTAGCAAGGTACACCTCCCCCTGGCGTTTCACGCCGATGAGGTAATGCAGAGTGGTGACGTCACAGAGTTGGAGTTTAAGTTGATTTAGATTCATTTTCCATTGCTCCCTCCCTTGGGTGTGTGAGCTCAGCAACAACAACGTGGACATTATTGTGTATACACTGTGTGTGTGTACACTGTGTGTGTGTACACTGTGTGTATACACTGTGTCACTGTGTGTCGCTGTGTGTGTCATTGTGTCACTGTGTGCGTGTCACTGTGTGTCAGTGTGTGTGTGTCACTATGTCAAAACAACCCCCTACCTCCTCACGGTGCCGGACGGGCAACTCTGTCGTGGACAGTGCTGTGGGGGGAGATCCAATTTTTGATTGGCTCCTCCCCTCATGGCATATATGTCCACCACAGGGGCTAAAAGAGGGCTCTGGACGGGTGCGAGGGGCTGGTAACCCCTCCACCTTCAATTAATTACCACGAAACCACGAATTAAACTGAAATATGTAACTAATAAGCTTGTGCCGGAGGCCCCGGGGGGCCAGGCGTCTATGACGTCTCCTGGCCAAACCCCAATTGGCGGAGCCAGGAGATTGAATACCTACCCTCGGGGCTACTCCAGAAACAACGAAAAGCCACTACGGGTGGCCACGTGGAATGTTCGAACACTCACTGCAGAGGAGAGGCTGCCACTCCTCTGTCGGGAGCTGGACCGGTACCGCCTGGATCTATGCGGCATTCAGGAGGTCCGGTGGACCGGCTCTGGCTCCTGCCACCATGAGGGGTGGACAGTCCTCTACTCGGGGCAGCAGACTGCCAAACAACAGAGTGTGGGTCTTCTTTTGAACAAAAGAATGAAGGGGGCGTGGGAGCGTGGCGGTGAGGTGTGGGAAGCTGTAAGCCCCAGGCTACTTTGGGCTCGCCTTCCCATCAACCGGAGGCGAGGAATGGTGGTCGTGGTTACTTATGCCCCCACCGAAGACGAACATCCGTGGAGGGATGCAGGCAAAGCCGATCAGTCAGATGCCTTCTATGACCTCCTGTCACAGGTGCTGGCTAAAGTGGCCCCTCGGGATAGAGTCATCATGTTGGGTGACTTCAATGCCCGAGTTGGTCATGATACTGGCACCTGGTCTGGAGTGATTGGAGGGCATGGGCCAGATCAGCTCAATAACAACGGTAGGAGGCTGCTAGATTTTTGTGCAGCCCATGGGCTTGTAATTACCAACACGCTGTTCCGGCATCGGAGCATCCACACAACATCATGGATGCATGCCGGGTCCAAGCAAGAACATCTGCTGGACTACATAGTGACGGACCAGCGAATGCGAGCCCATGTCCTTGACACCAGGACCTACCGTGGAGCTGATCTGCCCTCTGACCATCGACTAGTCATCTGTAAGATGCGCCTGCCATTCTTCCACTCCGGTGGTGGGTGTACACCCAGGACCCCATTCCAACATAAAGTGGCCTGGTCTCAGTTATCTGATGAAAGTTGCAAGCGAGAATTTCATCATCGCTTGCGGCTGGGATTGGCATCGTCCCCGACTCCTCCTGATGTCGAGGGTAAATGGGCGAGGTTTAGGACTGTGACTCATGCAGCTGCAATGGCTGCTTTGGGTACGTGGTCCAGACCTCCCCAGAGACCCTGGTTGACAGAGGAGGTGTTCAGGATGGTTGAGAAAAAGCGACAGGCCCACTGTCATCGGCTACAGAATCCTACGTCAGAGAATGAGGAGGCTTACCGCAGCCTTCACTCGGAGGTTCGGAGAGCCGTGAGGCGCTGCAAGGATGGGTGGTGGTCGCGGGTTGCGGAGGAGATGGAGTCTGCCTCAGTGGCCCGTGATCACAAATCTCTATTTAACTCCATCAAAAAAGTAACCTGCAGCACCACACCTATTACCATCATTAGGGGAAAAAACGGTGATCCAATCTCCGACCCCCAGGAACAGGTTCACAGATTTGCTGAGCATTTCTGTGAGGTCCTGGGGGAGGGAAAATCCCTCAGCCAGGAAAACATCATGGCACAAAGTGAGGATGACCCTGCTGAGGCTGCGGTGCCTCAAATATTGGAAGAAGTCACCCCCTGTGAGTGGCTGGCTGAGGTGCCATCTGCTGAGGAAGTATTGAAGGCGATCCGGAGTCTGAGACCAGGAAAGGCAGCGGGCAGAGATGATCTCCCAAGCGAAATGCTGAGGGAGGGTGGCGTTTGTGCACAGACTGCCCTATATGACATCATAACAACAGTCTGGACCACTGGACGGGTTCCGCAGGATTGGAAGGATGCCCTGGTGGTCCCCCTTTTTAAGAAGGGGGACCGCACAGACTGTAACAACTACAGGGGCATCTCACTCCTCAGTGTGCCGGGAAAGGTCCTGGCAAGGATTATTCAGTATCGCCTTGCCAGGCACGCTGAGGAGAGGCTTGCGGAGCCCCAATGCGGTTTCAGGAAAGGCGGTCCTGCACAGATGCCATATTTTCTGTCCGTCTGCTACAGCAGAGGTGTAGGGAATTCCAACAACACCTACATCTCTGCTTTATTGACCTGGTCAAGGCCTATGATACCATCAGTAGGCCTGGGCTCTGGGTCGTTCTTCGTGCTTTTGGAGTACCTGACCCTCTGCTCACGATCATTAAGGACCTTCATGATGGTGAGCGGGCCCGGGTAAAACTACGTGGCCGGGAGTCAGAGCCATTCCCTGTACACCTTGGGGTGCGACAGGGATGTCCTCTGGCTCCCACATTATTGACCACGTAGTTCGTGAAGCCTTCAATAGCTGTACCGGGGGAATCTCCATATGGTACAGATATAATGGGAGGCTAATCGATGCCCGAGTGCGGTCAAGGGATGGCTCCCTATTGCTCAACCACGTTATGTATGCTGATGATGTGGTAATAGCTGCTCAGTCAGAGGAGGAGTTGGAGACGCTGCTGCTGAGACTGGAGCGTGCCACTAAGAGGTGGGGCCTTACCATCAGCCCCACCAAAACTAAGCACCTGCCTGGGTATTTTGTACCATCGGACACTCCACCCCCACAACTCCCAATCGGTGATGGGGCAGTTGTGGAGAGAGTGGAGAGTTTCCCATACCTGGGCAGTGTGCTTATGACTGGCTCCAGTTTAACAGCAGAGGTCTCACTCCGAATCAGTCGAGCGGCAATATCTTTTCATCGGTTGCGTAACGCTGTGTGGAAGCTACCTGGTCTGTCGCTCCGCACTAAGCTTCAGGTCTTCTCAGCCAGGGTCATTCCCTCCCTTCTCTACGCTTGCGAAACGTGGACCCCCCTAATGGAACATCTTCGCCGGTTAGAAACATTTAGGCTGGCCTGCCTACGATCCATCCTGGGTTTAACCAGACTGGATTGTGTGAGGAGCTCACAAATCCTTGAAAGATCTGGGCAGGGTCCCATCGGTGAGCTCCTCCGGCAGGCAAGGCTGCGATGGCTGGGTCATGTAGCCCGCATGCCCAGCCACCGCATGCCGAAACAGCTTTTGTTTGGCCGGATTGAGGGGGCTAAGTGGGCGCGGCACGGGCTAGAGAAGAGATGGAATGATGTGGTACAGGAGGACGTGGAGCTGAGTGGACTTGCCGATGACTGGTACCAGCGGTGTCAAGATCGGCCTCTGTGGAGGAGGCTCGTGAAGGATGCTACTGGGCAGTTGGAGGCAGTCGCCCTCCAACAACAACGGAGGGCGGAGGAGCGACGCTCAGAACAACGAGCGGAGCGCCGGGTGGCTAAAGCACAGCAGGTTGGCACAGTAGGGGGCACAGGTGGTGCATCAGCCAGTCATCTCAGTCAGTCGACCCGTGGCACCTGGGTCTGCCCAGTGACCTCCTGCCAGCGGGCGTTCGACACTTCACATGGCCTCACGGTGCACATAGCCTGGCACAAGCGTCGTGGTGACGTCACCGCCACTTAGTGGCGAATGGCGGTTGTTGTCACTATGTCACTGTGTGTGTACACTCTGTGTGTGTATATATACACTGTGTGTGTACCCTGTGTGTGTACACTGGGTGTATACACTGTATGTACACCGTGTGTACACTGTGTGTGTGTAGACTGTGTATACCCTGTGTGTGTGTGTACACTGTGTGTGTACACTGTGTATACACTGTGTGTGTACACTGTGTGTACACTGTGTGTATACACTGTGTATACACTGTGTGTACACTGCGTGTTTGTACACTGTGTGTGTGTACACTGTGTGTACATTGTGTGTGTACACTGTGTGTATACACTGCGTGTGTACAGTTTGTGCACACTGTGTATGCACACTGTGTGTGTACACTGTGTGTACATTATTTGTATACACTGTGTGTACACTGTTTGTATACACTGTGTGTGTGTACACTGTGTGTGTACACTGTGTGTGTCACTGTGTGTCGCTGTGTTTCACTGTGTCACTGTGTGTGTCACTGTGTGTATGTGTCACTGTGTGTGTGTACACTGTGTACCCTGTGTGTACACTATGTGTGTACAATGTATGTGTGTACACTGTGTGTACAGTGTGTGTACACTGTGTGTACACTGTGTGTGTGTACACTGTGTATACAGTATGTGCGTACACTGTGTGTGTACACTGTGTATACACTGTGTGTACCCTGTGTGTGTACACTGTGTGTGTGCACTGTGCGTGTGTGTACACTGTGTGTACACTGTGTATACACTGTGTGTGTACACTGTGTACAGACACTGTGTGTGTACACTGTGTTCACTGTGTGTGTACACTGTGTATACACTGTGTGTGTACACTGTGTGTGTACACTTTGTGTATAGTGTGTGTGTACACTGTGTGTGTACACTCTGTGTACACTGTGTGTGTGTACACTGTCTGTGTACACTGTCTGTACATTGTGTGTACACTGTGTATAAACTGTGTGTGTACATTGTGTGTGTACACTGTGTGTGTGTTCACTGTTTGTGTCCGCATTAAACCGAACCCCCGGCAAGGCCATCTACTTAATGACGAGAGAAAATTCACACGAAATGTCCTTTTCAATGAAGTCTTCCAGATGTAAATTGAAACAAGCTTTTAATGAAGAAATACAAATTATCTAATTCAAAACACAACACAATTCAAAGATGTTTCATTTTAAAACTTCAAAACGGAGCATGGGGTACTTGCGTGAATGCATCCTTCGTGTGCAAATGTTGTGACTTTCCTGGCCTGAAGGCCGTCAATGTGTTGGACCCTTATTGGTGCACAGCGTCTCAACAACAGCAGTGGGGTTTGCTTCAACCGATAGGTACGAACATCCAGACGTCAATCAGTAAGGAGCATTTGTAGTCCTAGTTAGACAAAATCTACGTCAACACGTAAGACAAAACTACAATTCGTGTTGTAGAGAATGTACCTCCTCCTATACGTGTAACCTTTAAGTGGTATACCTTGTAACTGATGAATGATCCGAGCGTACTCCCTATTTCAAAGACGATGAGTTGCTCCAGATGCTTCGTGGAACACAAAAACACCGTTTGACCTGTATCACAAGAACAACGGGTCTCACCTGACTTCTCTGTACAAGTTATTTCCAAAACACACACACACTTTGTCCTAACATCACTTATTCAATGTTTGACCCTTACAGATCAAATGTTACAAGTATGCACAAAACCAGACAAGTATACATTCTAAATTATTGACAGGCATATTAACAAAATTGGATTACTGCAGTGAAATATACTGCATCACATTACATCGTATTAACAAGCTTTTGAAAAAAAGTTGCAGTCTGCTTCAGAGTGTATGTAAAACATACTATTGTGTCATTCAAAACGAGGCCATTGCATGCTGGCGTCTGAGTGAAAATGTAGCAAATTCTAAACATTACCTACAAACTACACAACTGAGATGACACATCAATCATCGTCCCCTACTGACAGTCTCTTGTCCACATGCAGGCCGGTGCAGGGCCACCACCTTGTGCCACACAGGGGCAGCTGCTACTTGGGGATGCTCTTTGAGTGTTTCAGGCGAGGTACGACACAGAACTCCGAGTTGCTGAGGCGATTAAGCAAGCACCATGTAAAAGCAATTATTATGATTACATAGTGAATGCTTGGGAGCTTATTGGCTCTTGCTCCTGGTTAAAGAGCTACCCAACCCATGGGCCCACAAAGTGTTCAACTTCACATTCTTGTCATTAAAGGCCTGTGACAAAGGTGCATCTATTGTAGCGACATCGTCTCTGGCTTACACATCTACCGGGTCTCCACTTGACTTTGGATTGTCTCGGAGGAAGTCCACCCACACCTCCACTTCCACAAACTGCTGGGAGTTGCCTCGCTCTGCCTCACAGTCAGAATTCTCCTCCTGCTTCACGTTGCCTCCATCGATGTGAAGGTCCCATTTTGGAGTTTAATCTTCATCTTCACATTTCACCTTCACTTCTTCCCTCTTCACCATCACCTCTTCATATTTCACCTCGATACCTTTAAAAGTGTCCAAGCTGGGATTTTTGTCCGGTTCTTGTTTCATGAGGGATGGGCTTATTGTGGCACTTTGACTTTCACAAGCTGATTTCAGATTCCACTCCTTGCAGATCTTCTGATGCTTCCGTGTTCTCTGGTGTACTTGAAGATTTTATGAATGTGCAAACGCCTTCCCGCAGAGTGCACCTTAAGGGTCTCTCTCCCGTGTGTGTTCTCTGGTGTACTTTAAGATGTGATGACTGTGCAAACATCATCCCACACAGAGTGTACCTCAAGGGTTTCTCTCCTGTGTGTTCTCTGGTGTACTTGAAGATTTGATGAATGTGCAAATGCCTTCCCGCACACACTGCACTTGAAGGGTTTCTCTCCCGTGTGTACTCTGGTGTTTTTTAAGAGCAGATGAATGTGAAAATGCCTTCCTACAAACACTGCACTTGAAGGGTTTCTCTCCCGTGTGTGTTCTCTGGTGTGATTTAAGACCAGATGACTGTGAAAATGCCTTCCCACACACACTGCACTTGAAGGGTTTCTCTTTAGTGTGTGTTCTCTGGTGTGTTTTAAGAGCAGATGACTGTGAAAATGCCTTCACACACACACTGCACTTGAAGGGTTTCTCTCCCGTGTGTGTTGTCTGGTGTTTTTTTAAGAGCAGATGACCGTGAAAATGTCTTCCCACAAACACGGCACTTGAAGGGTTTGTCTCCCGTGTGTGTTCTCTGGTGTGTTTTAAGAGCAGATGACTGTGAAAATGCCTTCCCACACACAGTGCACTAGAAGGGTTTCTCTCCCGTGTGTGTTTTCTGGTGTGATTTAAGACCAGATGACTGTGAAAATGCCTTCCCACACACACTGCACTTGAAGGGTTTCTCTCCCGTGTGTGTTTTCTGGTGTGTTTTAAGAGCAGATGACTGTGAAAATGCCTTCACACACACAGTGCACTTGAAGGGTTTCTCTCCCGTGTGTGTTCTCTGGTGTTTTTTTTTAAGAGCAGATGACCGTGAAAATGTCTTCCCACAAACACTGGACTTGAAGGGTTTCTCTCCCGTGTGTGTTCTCTGGTGTGTTTTAAGAGCGGATGACTGTGAAAATGCCTTCCAACAACCAGTGAACTTGAAGGGTTTCTCTCCCGTGTGTTTTCTGGTGTGATTTAAGACCAGACGACTGTGAAAATGCCTTCCCACACACACTGCACTTGAAGGGTTTCTCTCCCGTGTGTGTTTTCTGGTGTGATTTAAGACCAGATGACTGTGAAAATGTCTTCCCACAAACACTGCACTTGAAGGGTTTCTCTCCCGTGTGTGTTCTCTGGTGTGTTTTAAGAGCAGATGACTGTGAAAATGCCTTCACACACACACTGCACTTGAAGGGTTTCTCTTTAGTGTGTGTTCTCTGGTGTGTTTTAAGAGCAGATGACTGTGAAAATGCCTTCACACACACACTGCACTTGAAGGGTTTCTCTCCCGTGTGTGTTGTCTGGTGTTTTTTTAAGAGCAGATGACCGTGAAAATGTCTTCCCACAAACACGGCACTTGAAGGGTTTGTCTCCCGTGTGTGTTCTCTGGTGTGTTTTAAGAGCAGATGACTGTGAAAATGCCTTCCCACACACAGTGCACTAGAAGGGTTTCTCTCCCGTGTGTGTTTTCTGGTGTGATTTAAGACCAGATGACTGTGAAAATGCCTTCCCACACACACTGCACTTGAAGGGTTTCTCTCCCGTTTGTGTTTTCTGGTGTGTTTTAAGAGCAGATGACTGTGAAAATGCCTTCACACACACAGTGCACTTGAAGGGTTTCTCTCCCGTGTGTGTTCTCTGGTGTTTTTTTTTAAGAGCAGATGACCGTGAAAATGTCTTCCCACAAACACTGGACTTGAAGGGTTTCTCTCCCGTGTGTGTTCTCTGGTGTGTTTTAAGAGCGGATGACTGTGAAAATGCCTTCCAACAACCAGTGAACTTGAAGGGTTTCTCTCCCGTGTGTTTTCTGGTGTGATTTAAGACCAGACGACTGTGAAAATGCCTTCCCACACACACTGCACTTGAAGGGTTTCTCTCCCGTGTGTGTTTTCTGGTGTGATTTAAGACCAGATGACTGTGAAAATGTCTTCCCACAAACACTGCACTTGAAGGGTTTCTCTCCCGTGTGTGTTCTCTGGTGTGTTTTAAGAGCAGATGACTGTGAAAATGCCTTCACACACACAGTGCACTTGAAGGGTTTCTCTCCCGTGTGTGTTCTCTGGTGTTTTTTAAGAGCAGATGACCGTGAAAATGTCTTCCCACAAACACTGCACTTGAAAGGTTTCTCTCCCGTGTGTGTTCTCTGGTGTGTTTTAAGAGCAGATGACCGTGAAAATGCCTTCCCACACACAGTGCACTTGAAGGGTTTCTCTCCCGTGTGTGTTCTCTGGTGTTTTTTTTTTAGAGCAGATGACCGTGAAAATGTCTTCCCACAAACACGGCACTTGAAGGGTTTGTCTCCCGTGTGTTCTCTGGTGTGTTTTAAGAGCAGATGACTGTGAAAATGCCTTCCCACACACAGTGCACTAGAAGGGTTTCTCTCCCGTGTGTGTTTTCTGGTGTGATTTAAGACCAGATGACTGTGAAAATGCCTTCCCACACACACTGCACTTGAAGGGTTTCTCTCCCGTGTGTGTTTTCTGGTGTGTTTTAAGAGCAGATGACTGTGAAAATGCCTTCACACACACAGTGCACTTGAAGGGTTTCTCTCCCGTGTGTGTTCTCTGGTGTTTTTTTTTAAGAGCAGATGACCGTGAAAATGTCTTCCCACAAACACTGGACTTGAAGGGTTTCTCTCCCGTGTGTGTTCTCTGGTGTGTTTTAAGAGCGGATGACTGTGAAAATGCCTTCCAACAACCAGTGAACTTGAAGGGTTTCTCTCCCGTGTGTTTTCTGGTGTGATTTAAGACCAGACGACTGTGAAAATGCCTTCCCACACACACTGCACTTGAAGGGTTTCTCTCCCGTGTGTGTTTTCTGGTGTGATTTAAGACCAGATGACTGTGAAAATGTCTTCCCACAAACACTGCACTTGAAGGGTTTCTCTCCCGTGTGTGTTCTCTGGTGTGTTTTAAGAGCAGATGACTGTGAAAATGCCTTCACACACACACTGCACTTGAAGGGTTTCTCTTTAGTGTGTGTTCTCTGGTGTGTTTTAAGAGCAGATGACTGTGAAAATGCCTTCACACACACACTGCACTTGAAGGGTTTCTCTCCCGTGTGTGTTGTCTGGTGTTTTTTTAAGAGCAGATGACCGTGAAAATGTCTTCCCACAAACACGGCACTTGAAGGGTTTGTCTCCCGTGTGTGTTCTCTGGTGTGTTTTAAGAGCAGATGACTGTGAAAATGCCTTCCCACACACAGTGCACTAGAAGGGTTTCTCTCCCGTGTGTGTTTTCTGGTGTGATTTAAGACCAGATGACTGTGAAAATGCCTTCCCACACACACTGCACTTGAAGGGTTTCTCTCCCGTTTGTGTTTTCTGGTGTGTTTTAAGAGCAGATGACTGTGAAAATGCCTTCACACACACAGTGCACTTGAAGGGTTTCTCTCCCGTGTGTGTTCTCTGGTGTTTTTTTTTAAGAGCAGATGACCGTGAAAATGTCTTCCCACAAACACTGGACTTGAAGGGTTTCTCTCCCGTGTGTGTTCTCTGGTGTGTTTTAAGAGCGGATGACTGTGAAAATGCCTTCCAACAACCAGTGAACTTGAAGGGTTTCTCTCCCGTGTGTTTTCTGGTGTGATTTAAGACCAGACGACTGTGAAAATGCCTTCCCACACACACTGCACTTGAAGGGTTTCTCTCCCGTGTGTGTTTTCTGGTGTGATTTAAGACCAGATGACTGTGAAAATGTCTTCCCACAAACACTGCACTTGAAGGGTTTCTCTCCCGTGTGTGTTCTCTGGTGTGTTTTAAGAGCAGATGACTGTGAAAATGCCTTCACACACACAGTGCACTTGAAGGGTTTCTCTCCCGTGTGTGTTCTCTGGTGTTTTTTAAGAGCAGATGACCGTGAAAATGTCTTCCCACAAACACTGCACTTGAAAGGTTTCTCTCCCGTGTGTGTTCTCTGGTGTGTTTTAAGAGCAGATGACCGTGAAAATGCCTTCCCACACACAGTGCACTTGAAGGGTTTCTCTCCCGTGTGTGTTCTCTGGTGTTTTTTTTTTAGAGCAGATGACCGTGAAAATGTCTTCCCACAAACACTGGACTTGAAGGGTTTCTCTCCCGTGTGTGTTCTCTGGTGTGTTTTAAGAGCGGATGACCGTGAAAATGCCTTCCCACACACAGTGCACTTGAAGGGTTTCTCTCCCGTGTGTTTTCTGGTGTGATTTAAGACCAGACGACTGTGAAAATGCCTTCCCACACACACTGCACTTGAAGGGTTTCTCTCCCGTGTGTGTTTTCTGGTGTGATTTAAGACCAGATGACTGTGAAAATGTCTTCCCACAAACACTGCACTTGAAGGGTTTCTCTCCCGTGTGTGTTCTCTGGTGTGTTTTAAGAGCAGATGACTGTGAAAATGCCTTCACACACACAGTGCACTTGAAGGGTTTCTCTCCCGTGTGTGTTCTCTGGTGTTTTTTAAGAGCAGATGACCGTGAAAATGTCTTCCCACAAACACTGCACTTGAAGGGTTTCTCTCCCGTGTGTGTTCTCTGGTGTGTTTTAAGAGCAGATGACCATGAAAATGCCTTCCCACACACAGTGCACTTGAAGGGTTTCTCTCCCGTGTGTGTTTTCTGGTGTGATTTAAGACCAGATGACTGTGAAAATGCCTTCCCACACACACTGCACTTGAAGGGTTTCTCTCCCGTGTGTGTTTTCTGGTGTGTTTTAAGAGCAGATGACCGTGAAAATGTCTTCCCACACACACTGCACTTGAAGGGTTTCTCTCCCGTGTGTGTTCTCTGGTGTGTTTTAAGAGCAGATGACTGTGAAAATGCCTTCACACACACAGTGCACTTGAAGGGTTTCTCTCCCGTGTGTGTTCTCTGGTGTTTTTTAAGAGCAGATGACCGTGAAAATGTCTTCCCACAAACACTGCACTTGAAGGGTTTGTCTCCCGTGTGTGTTTTCTGGTGTGATTTAAGACCAGATGACTGTGAAAATGCCTTCCCACACACACTGCACTTGAAGGGTTTCTCTCCCGTGTGTTCTCTGGTGTTTTTTTTTAAGAGCAGATGACCGTGAAAATGTCTTCCCACAAACACTGGACTTGAAGGGTTTCTCTCCCGTGTGTGTTTTCTGGTGTGTTTTAAGAGCAGATGACTGTGAAAATGCCTTCCCACACACAGTGCACTAGAAGGGTTTCTCTCCCGTGTGTGTTTTCTGGTGTGATTTAAGACCAGATGACTGTGAAAATGCCTTCCCACACACACTGCACTTGAAGGGTTTCTCTCCCGTGTGTGTTTTCTGGTGTGTTTTAAGAGCAGATGACTGTGAAAATGCCTTCACACACACAGTGCACTTGAAGGGTTTCTCTCCCGTGTGTGTTCTCTGGTGTTTTTTTTTAAGAGCAGATGACCGTGAAAATGTCTTCCCACAAACACTGGACTTGAAGGGTTTCTCTCCCGTGTGTGTTCTCTGGTGTGTTTTAAGAGCGGATGACCGTGAAAATGCCTTCCCACACACAGTGCACTTGAAGGGTTTCTCTCCCGTGTGTTTTCTGGTGTGATTTAAGACCAGACGACTGTGAAAATGCCTTCCCACACACACTGCACTTGAAGGGTTTCTCTCCCGTGTGTGTTTTCTGGTGTGATTTAAGACCAGATGACTGTGAAAATGTCTTCCCACAAACACTGCACTTGAAGGGTTTCTCTCCCGTGTGTGTTCTCTGGTGTGTTTTAAGAGCAGATGACTGTGAAAATGCCTTCACACACACAGTGCACTTGAAGGGTTTCTCTCCCGTGTGTGTTCTCTGGTGTTTTTTAAGAGCAGATGACCGTGAAAATGTCTTCCCACAAACACTGCACTTGAAGGGTTTCTCTCCCGTGTGTGTTCTCTGGTGTGTTTTAAGAGCAGATGACCGTGAAAATGCCTTCCCACACACAGTGCACTTGAAGGGTTTATCTCCCGTGTGTGTTTTCTGGTGTGATTTAAGACCAGATGACTGTGAAAATGCCTTCCCACACACACTGCACTTGAAGGGTTTCTCTCCCGTGTGTGTTCTCTGGTGTGTTTTAAGAGCAGATGACCGTGAAAATGTCTTCCCACACACACTGCACAAGAAGGGTTTCTCTCCCGTGTGTGTTCTCTGGTGTGTTTTAAGAGCAGATGACCATGAAAATGCCTTCACACACACACTGCACTTGAAGGGTTTCTCTCCCGTGTGTTCTCTGGTGTGTTTTAAGAGCAGATGACCGTGAAAATGTCTTCCCACAAACACTGCACTTGAAGGGTTTCTCTCCCGTGTGTGTTCTCTGGTGTGTTTTAAGAGCAGATGACCGTGAAAATGCCTTCCCACACACAGTGCACTTGAAGGGTTTCTCTCCCGTGTGTGTTTTCTGGTGTGTTTTAAGAGCAGATGACTGTGAAAATGCCTTGACACACACAGTGCACTTGAAGGGTTTCTCTCCCGTGTGTGTTCTCTGGTGTTTTTTAAGAGCAGATGACCGTGAAAATGTCTTCCCACAAACACTGCACTTGAAGGGTTTCTCTCCCGTGTGTGTTCTCTGGTGTGTTTTAAGAGCAGATGACCGTGAAAATGCCTTCCCACACACAGTGCACTTGAAGGGTTTCTCTCCCGTGTGTGTTCTCTGGTGTTTTTTAAGAGCAGATGGCCGTGAAAATGTCTTCCCACAAACACTGCACTTGAAGGGTTTCTCTCCCGTGTGTGTTCTCTGGTGTGTTTTAAGAGCAGATGACCGTGAAAATGCCTTCCCACACACAGTGCACTTGAAGGGTTTCTCTCCCGTGTGTGTTTTCTGGTGTGATTTAAGACCAGATGACTGTGAAAATGCCTTCCCACACACACTGCACTTGAAGGGTTTCTCTCCTGTGTGTGTTTTCTGGTGTGTTTTAAGAGCAGATGACTGTGAAAATGTCTTCCCACAAACACTGCACTTGAAGGGTTTCTCTCCCGTGTGTGTTCTCTGGTGTGTTTTAAGAGCAGATGACCGTGAAAATGCCTTCACACACACACTGCATTTGAAGGGTTTCTCTCCCGTGTGTGTTCTCTGGTGTGTTTTAAGAGCAAATGAACCTGAAAATGTCTTTCCACACACACTGCACCTGAAGGGTTTCTCTCCCGTGTGTGTTCTCTGGTGTCTTTGAAGATGAGATGAATCTGAAAATGTCCTCCCACACACACTGCACTTGAAGGGTTTCTCTCCCGTGTGTGTTCTCTGGTGTGTTTTAAGAGTAGATGAATCTGAAAAAGTCTTCCCACACACACTGCACTTGAAGGGTTTCTCTCCCATGTGTGTTCTCTGGTGTCTTTGAAGATGAGATGAATCTGAAAATGCCTTCCCACACACACTGCACTTGAAAGGTTTCTCTCCCGTGTGTGTTCTCTGGTGTGTTTTAAGAGCAAATGAATCTGAAAATGCCTTCCCCCACACACTGTACTCGAAGGGTTTCTCTCCCGTGTGTTTTCTCTGGTGTTTTTTAAGAGTAGTAGAATCTGAAAATGCCTTCCCACACACACTGCACTTGAAAGGTTTCTCTCCCGTGTGTGTTCTCTGGTGTGTTTTAAGAGCAGATGAATCTGAAAATGTCTTCCCACACACACTGCACTTGAAGGGTTTCTCTCCCGTGTGTGTTCTCTGGTGAATTTTAAGAGCAGATGACTGTGAAAATGCCTTCCCACACAGAGTGCACTTGAAGGGTTTCTCTCCTGTGTGTGTTCTCTGGTGTTTTTTAAGAGTCGATGAATCTGAAAATGCCTTGTCACACACAGTGCACTTGAAGGGTTTCTCTCCTGTGCGAGTTCTCTGGTGCTGTGTCAAATTTCCAGTCCGATCCGTGCTGTATGCACGCTGGTCGCATTGTTGACTTGTCGTACCGAGCTGTGCTGAGTGCATTTGCTCCATCAGACCAGCGTCAGCTGCAGACAGAAAATAAGAATATCCACACCATCTACACGTCAGTATCGAGCCATGGAGGAATGCATACAGTCACACGTGACTTACACGTCTATATTCATTCATATATTCATGACTAGCTGTACTACCTGGCTTTGCCCGGGACTTGGATCCACCACGTCCGGCCACCTTTGTCTCCCCAGTGGCGATGTTCACACCGCAACAGTTACTCGTTTGAGGCTGAGTCGACCTAGGGAAGGCCCAGAAGCGGTTCAAATAATCGTCACCGGTGGTGGCCGTGAGCGGGAATCGAACTCGGGTCGCCGGGTTCGTAGCGCGGCGTAGCGCTAACCGCTACACTACAATGCGTTACACTTCCACATGCACACAGACACACACAGACACACACAGATACACACACACAGACAACGCTAACCGCTACACTACAATGCATTACGCTTCCACACACACACAGACACAAACACAGACACACACAGAAACACACATACACAGACAACGCTAACCGCTACACTACAATGCGTTACTCTTCCACACACAGACACACAAAGACAAAGAGACAAAGATTACCCCGTATAGCCTTAACAGACTGTAGGGGCAAGTGCTGTTAGCGAGCACCTATGAAGGCCGGAACGGTACACGAGGGGGTGGGTGGCCAGCACCACGCCCGACCGCCTTTGTCTCCCTAGTGACGATGTTTACACACCGCACCAGGTACTCATTTGAGGCTGAGTCGACCTAGGGGAGGCCCGGGACCGGTTCAGATAATCGTCACTGGTGTTGGCCGTGAGCGGGAATCGAACCCGGGTCGCCAGGTTCATAGCGCAGCGCGCTAACCGCTACGCTATCGCTCCCCACACACACACAGACACACACACACAGACAAACACACACTGGCACACACACACAGATACACAGACACACACACAGACACACACAGACACACACACACACAGACACACACAGACACACACACAGACAACGCTAACCGCTACACTACAATGCGTTACTCTTCCACATGCGAGGGTCGCGTGACAGATTTGACGTCACAGCTCACTTGCCGTGCAAAAAATCTATACATTATTGAGCTCCCCTCCCCCCCCCAATAAAACACAAAAGTGTATTTGTATATTGTTTGCACGGTGTACAGTCTGGAAAGTACCCACATGGCAAATTTACAGTTTGTTGCATGTCGGGAAGTACGCTAAACATTTTGAACAGACGCACGCAATCACAACTTTGCCTTTTATATATATTTGGAGATGCAGTGAAAAACTTTCCCAAATTCATCACGCGGTTTGAGTTTATAGATTTTCAGTTTGATTTATTTTGGTTATAGTCCCGTGAGCCATTCGGCTCTTGAATCGGGTGCAACCACAACAAGCAACAAAACAAAAACACGACCAAGAGAAACATCTTACAGTGACTATGTGTGACTGTGCAAACAGCACTGTCATGGCACGCAATGAGAGGGCAAATGTCATAAATATTCCTGTAAGCCCTCGCATCTTCAACATTAATGTTGCCATAGAAACGTTGTGGGGTTTTTTGCTTCATTGTAAAAAAGAAAAATTATTATCTGTTATTTTATTTTCTATCTACTTGACTTTACCGAAAGAACCAAGAATATTAATTCCTGCAGTCACCAAAGTTTTAAGTCAAAACATTCACACACGTTGACAAAGCCTCACCTTGTGTTGTTGTGGGCAGGTCGCTTCTGATAACAAGAGCGGTATAGCAGCTCAAGCGGGCTTGGCCTGGTGAAAAAAATAAAAACTGCGTGAATATTTACAATAAAACAAAGTTACAAAGTGGCGAGCCGGGTGAAGACAAATTAAACTTAAGCGAGATAATTAAAGTAAACGCAATCAGGCGAGGGCAGGAGGCAAGGCCCCGCGTGGCTAGGCCCCGCGTTGTAAAGTTCCAACCTGGACATCGATTCCCATGCTCGCTGCTACTCAACTGACATCCCTACGAGAGAGGGAGGCTCTACCTTGGTAAACAACAACAACCACCACCACCATGAGAATTTCTCACCTCGGATTTCAGTGCAAGCGCGGATCGGCAGCCTCCTGTTACCTCGCGACGTCACGCGGGTAAGCAGGTAACAAGACGTCACTTCCGGGGTAAGAGACACGCCCCTCCCACAATGAGCGGCTCTGTAACTGAATAAATTATGTTAATGAGTCCGGGCCATATGTCGAAGGGCGTGGCTGCTGAACCCGTCGCAATAAACACTCGACTGCTTCAACAAACACATTATGTTAATGAACCGCCAGTCACTGGGCGTAGCTTTGCCCAAATAAGGATTGGCACTGGATTGATATCGGCAGTGACCCAAGCGGAGGTGACGTCACGCTCAAGAGCGGCGTGGACAGGGTTGGGGGAGTGTGAATACCTTGGTGACATGACGTCACTAGCGAGGTACACCTCCCGCTGGCACTTCATGCCGTTGAGGTCATGCTGAGTGGTGACGTCACAGAGCGGAGATGGAGTTTAAGTTGATTTAGATTTATTTTCCATTGCCCCCTCCCTTGGGTGCGTGAACTCAGCAACAACGTGGACATTATTGTGTGTACAGTGTGTGTGTGTGTACACACTGTGTGTGTGTACGTACGTACACACACAGTGTGTACGTAAATACACACTGTGTGTGTGTACGTACACACTGTGTGTGTGTGTAGTGGAGGTCAAAGGCGGTGCATTGCCCAGTCATCTGAGTCAGTCGACCCATGGCATCTTATCAATTAATTTTTTAAAATGTATTTTTATTTGTTATTTGTATTACATTTTTTCATTTTTTAAACTTTTATTTTGTTTATTTTTTGTTTTCTATCTACGTGACTTTACCGAAAGAACCAGGAATATGGTAGCGCATTCTCTATTTGTTGCAGAGATTCAAAGTTCAAATCCGACAGGCACACCTGGCTACCCCAGTAACATTCACCACATTATGCGCTGTTCTGCTTCACGGCGGATGTAAAACAGAGTATTGTGTCACTCACAACGCACAGGTTATTGCATGTTGGTGTCACGGTCAAAATTGTGGTAATTCCATACATTATCCGGAAACTCCACAACGTAGATGACGCGTCAATGATCGCCCCCTACCGACAGACTCATGTCCACGTGCAGGCCGGTGGTGGGCCACCTTGTGCCACACAGGGGCAGCTGCCACTAGGGGGCGCCCTTCGATTGTTTGAGATGAGATTCGATACGAAGCACCGAGTTGCTGAGGCAATTAGGCAAGCGACTTATGAGTGCAAATATGTTGTTTCTAACGTAGTGAATGCTTGGGAGCTTAATTTTCTCTCGCTCCTACTCACAGATTTACCCAGCCCACAGATCTTACATATGAAAAGCTAATGGTCAGTGAGGTCAGCAGCACTGTAGGTTCTGGTGTCAAGGACATGGGCCTGCATTCGCTGGTCCACTGCTATATAGTCCAGCGGATGTTCTTGCTTGGACCCGGCGTGAATCCATGATGTTGTCTGGATGCACAGATGCCAGAACAGCGTGTTGGCAATGACAAGCCCATAGGCTGCACAGAAGTCTAACAGCCTCCTACTGTTGTTATTGAGTTGATCTGGCCCATGCCTTCCAATCGCTCCAGACCAGGTGCCAGCATCATCACCAACTCGGGCATTAAAGTCACCCAACAAGATGACTCTATCCCGAGGGGCTACTTTTAGCTAACACCTGTGACAGGTCATAGAAGGAATCTGAATCCACGGGCTTGCCTGCATCCCTCCACTGATGTTCATCTTCGGTTGGGGCGTAAGCAACCACCACCACCACCACCATTCCCTGCCTCCTGTTGATGGGGAGGCAAGCCCAAAGTAGCCTGGGGCTTACAGCTTCCCACACCTCGCCGCCACCTTCCCACGCCACCTTCATTATTTTTTTCAGAATAAGAGCCACTCCTTGTTGTTTGGCATTCTCCTGCCCCGAGTGGAGGACTCTGCACCCCTCATGATGGCTGGAGTCAGAGCCAGTCCACTGGATCTCCTGAATGCCACAGAGATCCATGGTGGTACCGGTCCAGCTCTGTACAGAGTAGAAGCCTCTCCTCCACGTGGCCACTCTCAGTGGCTTTTTGCCATTTCTAGAGGAACCCCAAGGATAAAGATTCAGGCATTGCTCCTCACAATGTCTGGCATCACAACCACCAACAACACACCTGTATTTGAATTGCAAGTAACTTTAATGAACACAACGCAACCCAAACAGCCGTTCGATTGAAAAACATAATATCCTTAATATTTCTGTTCTTCTTCGTGTGAGTCCCACACACACACACCCACTGCATTTAAATTCCAAATCATGTTCATAAACACACCGCCAGTCATTTTATTGGGTTCTCGTGCGTGCGATTGGAATCGGGTGAATTAATGTTCAACGCTGTTTTTTTATATCTCTCTCTCGTAACGTTGAGCGTAGGCGATCAAACCGGCCTGCAACCACAGCCACCTGGGGTGGTTTACTCTCCCCCGGTTGTTGCAGCCTTTCCAGAATTACTGCCTAAATTAAAACGTCGAGTTTAAATTTCGATTTAAAGCTTTCGTGACTGCAAGGATTCATCTTCTTTGGTTCTTTCGGTAAAGTCACCACCACGTAGAATGAGAATAAAATAATAAAATAACACAATAAATTCTCATTACGTTTCGGCCACAACGCAAGCGGCCATCTTCAGGTGAAAGGTACAAACCTGTCGGGACAACAGAGCTTCAATGGAGCTTCAATGGAGCTTTGTCGTCAAAAACAAAAAGAGACGGCCGCTTGCGTTGTGGTCGAAACGTCGTGAGAATTTTATTGTGTTATTTTGTTGTCGAGTTTGCGTGCTAAGATTGGTCCACAGCCATACACCACAATCCTACAGGGACGTCTCTCTCTCTCTTTAATGTGGAACACCGGAATGGAGTGAAATCACAGCTGACGCATCTGAAGGCATTCCTGTATTCCCCCGGGGAACGTTTCACCCCACACACGTACGTGTGTGTGTGTGTGTATATACGTCTCTTCATAAAATTAGTGCAAACCTGCAAGGGCGTATATTTATATAATTACGTGTAAGTTGAAATGGATTTTTGTTGTCACGGACAATGTCTGCCATTTGAGCCTCTGATGCAGCCGGACGTCATCAGTAAATGTCAAAGCAGCCAGACGAACTTCCCTCACTCAACACGAGCAGCAGAGAGATTGTCAACACCGCTGGCGTTTCCCATCGTACCCCAACTCCCATCGCTCGCGCCTTTTATTTTTACGCACAATTGAAAGAGTCATTGCCCGAAACGCCGCCGACTGCATACACGTTTAAACATTTTGATTTAAAGCTTTCGTGACTGCAGTAATTCATATTCTTAGCTCTTTCGGTAAAGTCACGTTGAAGGGAAACAATAAAATATATATAAAACAATATTTTTATTGTTTCATATATATTTTATTATTTTATTGTTTCCCTTCAACGTGACTTTATATATTTTATTATTTTATTGTTTCCCTTCAACGTGACTTTACCAAAAGAGCTAAGAATAAGGAAAACAAAGTTAAAGAAAAATAAAATGTATTTTTTTTTCAAGGCTAACGACGAATAAAATTCCGCATGCGCAACTGAAATCACTTTTCACTTCGTCTCTGGAGGCGCTTCAGCTGGACGAGGCCCCTGGGCTGCAGCCCCTGAAGCCCCCCCCCCCACGCCCGAATCCGGCCCCGATGTTGGATGTTGGTGGATGAGTGAGCGAGTGAGGACGAATGAGTGAGAGAGAGTGAGAGAGGGGAGTGTGAGTGAGGACGAGTGAGTGATGTACGCGCTATCGGTTCATCCGGCGGTTGTTTATTTTAGCGTTTCGGACGAATCGCGCGGCAGCAAACGTGCGATCGGGGCGACAAGCTCGTACGCGCGGAACGTTGCAAATTACACGGCTGTGGAAACTTTAGCTGACGTGGAAATAAGTCGATAATCCTTCGACGCGCCCGCACGCACAAAACCAGAGCGCCGCGCAAATTCGAGAATGGTGTTGAAACCGCGTCAACGATTGGGGGAAAACAATAGATCTCGAGGCTCACTCAAACAACAAATATTAAGGAACGCGACCCTAAATAACAAACCGTGAGGCGGCGTGGCGCGCTCGCGAGTCCCGACGTACCGCGGCGACGGTGCCGAAGCAGACGAGCAAAAAAATTATAGATTTGAAGATTTAGTGACCGCGAGGATCCACACACTCTTTGGTTCTATTCGGTAAAGTCACGCAGGTAAAAAAAAAAAATCACCACGTTTCGGCCACAACACAAGCGGCCTTCATCAGGTGACTTCTTGTCCCGTTGTCTGTTAAAAGCTCTAACAGATAGGTGAAAACCCTCCCCGTAGAGGCTATCAATTCTAGATTGGAAGCTTTCGTTGACCGCGAGGATCCACGCTCTTTGGTTCTATTCGGTAAAGTCACGCGGGTAAAAAAAATTAAACAATAAAAAATCACGACGTTTCGGCCACAGCACAAGTGGGCGTCAAAGGTCTCGCCACAGAGCCCACGCCACTGGGTGGCGGGCCAAGGAGCTCGGGGAAAGAGCGGCGAGGGTCGTCGAGCATTCCGGCAAACTCGTAGCCACCTACCCGGCGGGTAACGGGGGCGGTTCCGTGTACACAACGCGCGCGCACGTGGCATCGTGACGTGTACACAACGCGTGTGCACGTGGCATCGTGACGTGTGTGCACGTGGCATCGTGACGTGTACACGTGGCATCGTGACGTGTACACAACGTGTGCACGTGGCATCGTGACGTGTGCACGTGGCATCGTGACGTGTGCACGTGGCATCGTGACGTGTGCACGTGGCATCGTGCCGTGTGCACGTGGCATCGTGACGTGTACACAACGTGTGCACGTGGGATCGTGACGTGTGCACGTGGCATCGTAACGTGTACACGTGGCATCGTGACGTGTACACGTGGCATCGTGACGTGTGCACGTGGCATCGTGACATGTACATAACGTGTGTGCACGTGGCATCGTGACGTGTGCACGTGGCATCGTGACGTGTACACAACGTGTGCACGTGGCATCGTGACGTGTGCACAAAGTAAAGGATTGGCGACCCTGTTGCCGGCGGTTTGGTGACGATGTTTCTCGCGTTGCTTAACGGAGATCGAGAAAGTTATGATTTAAAGCTTTCGTGACTGCGGCGATTCATATTCTTGGTTCTTTCGGTGAAGTCACCACGTTGAAGGGAATATATAATAAATTATGCATTTTATTGTTTTATATATATTTTATTATTTTATTGTTTCCCTTCAACGTGACTTTACCGAAAGAACCAAGAATATGAATATACATTTTGATTTAAAGCTTTCTTGACTGCAGCTAAATTCAGCTGACATAGCAAAGGGTGTTGAAAACAATCCTAATTGTGTTATGCATAAATTAATGTTAAATCGCAACTTAGAGGTGTGAATCCAGGCTCAGATGTCCTTAAATGCTGGGATGAACAGTTCCGACTTCAGCTGCATGTGTGTGCTGTGTTCACCTCCTGTTTCCATTCTTACAAAGAGTTCCAGAGGAAAACAAAAGTAAACTATTGTTACGCTATAACCTCCGTATTCAACAGAGTTAATAGACGTTACTGCAAACACAAACTGTACAATGTCACTGGGTAAACAGGTGGTGGCGTGTCTAGAATCACGCCTGGCCACCTTCATCTGCTTGGCATGAATGCTTCCTCACTCCACCAAGTAATGAATTGAGGATCAACGAACATAGCTGAGGCTAACTGGAGTTTGCGTGTCTCTCTCCGTGGTGAGATGTTAACTACCTCACCTGGTATACAGGAAGTCGTGGGTTCGATCCCGACCCTGACGCCTGCTGTATATTTGGAGTTTGCGAGTCTCTCCGCTGAGTGTCTTTGACCGATAGACATTGACACACGTATTCTTGTTTCTTTCGGTAAAGTTACGTAGATAGAAACTAACAATAACTGATAATACAATTACATTAAATAAAGACCACTTGTGTTGCGATCAAAACGACGTGAGTTTTTTGCTTTATTTGGAATTATTCATTTATTTTATTATTTTTATTTAATTTTCTATCTACGTGACTTTACCGAAAGAACCAAGAATATTAATTCCTGCAGTCACCAAAGTTTTAAGTCAAAACATTCACACACGTTGACAAAGCCTCACCTTGTGTTGTTGTGAGCAGGTCGCTTCTGATAACAAGAGCGGTATAGTAGCTCAAGCGGGCTTGGCCTGGTAACAAAAGAAAATAAAAACTGTGTGAATATTTACAATAAAACAAAGTTACAAAGTGGCGAGCCGGGTGAAGACAAATTAAACTTAAGCGAGATAATTAAAGTGAACGCAATCAGGCGAGGGCAGGAGGCAAGGCCCCGCGTGGCTAGGCCCCGCGTTGTAAAGTTCCAACCTGGACGTCGATTCCCATGCTCGCTGCTACTCAACTGACATCCCTACGAGAGAGGCTCTACCTTGGTAAACAACAACCACAACAACAACCACCACTACCACCAGCATGAGAATTTCTCACCTCGGATTTCAGTGCAAGCGCAGATCGGCAGCCTCCTGTTACCTCGCGACATCACGCGTGTAAGCAGGTAACATGACGTCACTTCCGCGGTAAGGGACACGCCCCTCCCACTATGAGCCGCACTGTAACTGAATAAATTATGTTAATGAACCCGGCCCATATGTCGAGTGATGGGGCGTGGCTGCTGAACCCGTCGCAATAAACACTCGACGGCTTCAAATACATTATGTTAATGAACCGCCAGTCACTCGGCGTAGCTTTGCCCAAATAAGGATTGCCACTGGATTGATATCGGCAGTGACCCAAGCGGAGGTGACGTCACGCTCAAGAGCGCCGTGGACGGGGTTGGGGAAGTGTGAATACCTTGGTGACATGACGTCACTAGCGAGGTACACCTCCAGCTGGCACTTCATGCCGATGAGGTCATGGGGATGGAGTTTAAGTTGATTTAGATTAATTTTCCATTGCCCCCTCCCTTGAGTGCGTGAACTCAGCAACAACAACGTGGACATTATTGTGTATACGTACACACTGTGTACACTTTGAGGCCACGTGAAGCGTCAAAGGCTCGCTGGAAGGAGGAAGTCGCGTGACAGTCTCAGCAGTTGCGATGGGTTAACTGACGGATGGCTATCGATTAGAAATCACATATCCCCGAGTCTCACCTGAGTGGCACCGCCTCACGCTGTTGTGGATCCCCACGTGGCTCGGAGCCTCAAAAGCTCCGTGACTCCTGGGTGGTGATACAAAGACAAAGATCCCCCGTGTAGCCTTAACAGACTGTTGGGGCAAGTGTTGTTAGCAAGTAGCAGCACCACCTATGAAGGCCGGAACGGTACACGAGGGGGTGGGTGGCCAGCACCGTGCCCGACCGCCTTTGTCTCCCCAGTAATGATATTTACACACCGCACCGGGTACTCATTTGAGGCTGACTCGACCTAGGGGAGGCCCAGAACCGGTTCAAATAATCGTCACTGGGTGTTGGCTGTGAGCGGGAATCAAACTCGGGTCGTTATGTTCGTAGAGCAGCGTAGCGCTAACCGCTAGACTACCGCCACACACGTTACACACACACACAGTACACACACACACAGCACACACACACGGTGCACACACAGTACACACACACAGTACACACACGCACAGTACACACACACGCACAGTACACACACATGCACGGTACACACAGACACAAAGTACACACACACGGTGCACACACGCACAGTACACACGCACACACAAACTCACAGTACACACACACACGCACAGTACACACACACAATACACACGCACGACACACACGCACGGTACACACGCGCGGCACGCCCACACTCCTTCAGTCACGTGACTAAGGTTGACGCCCCGCCACCGTCTCCCGAGGTGACCTCTTGGCTCTCTCGTCTCTCCTCGACACGTAGATTCATTTCTTACTCTTACCTAGAAACGTCATTGTCTGTCTCTGTGGACGAAACTTGCGAGGAATTGTACTCACAAACTGTGGGGTTTACGTTTCAAATAAAGTGCCCAGATACCACGCGATAAGCCCCGTGGTGAGCCAGTGCTATTCGTATTTCTAATCCGTCAACATGAAAGTAGTTAAATTAACAATTTATTACCAATCTCCATATATATCAAAGGCAAGTTGTGAATGTGTGTCTGTTCAAAATGTTTAGCGTACTTGCCGATACGCACCAAGCTTGAAATTTGCCATGTGGGTAATTTCCAGACTGTACACCATGCAAACATAAAAATACACTTTTGTATATATATTTTTTTGGGGGGGGCCCAAATAATGGATAAGCATGAAAACACCACGATACATAGGACTTACTTTGATTAGAATCTTGGAATTGATTGTGTACATGTTGAAATTGGTCAATTTGCATTTTGAGCATACTGCTGTTTTAATAAATGTTCATGATTCTGAGAATATAACTGTAATTCTGAGCATCATAATGACCATATTGGAATTGTCATCATGAATGGGAGTTCAATTATTTTTTATAATAGGAATGCGGTTTTGAGCATGACTATTGATATTTCAGACTCATTTATGACAATAGATTCACGATTAAATTGCGATTTTGTTTTGCTCATCAATCAGGATACTGTTAATGATGCGCATGCCCATAAATTGTTGAAATGACTAGAAATGCAAGTTGTGTATACTCTCCAACCCCATTCCTCTACCTACCCATTCCCTTGACGGGCTCCGTGCCCACTTAAACCCATGGCGGTGATGATTCCACCTCTCGCTGTAACAATCAAAGCACCTCCAACTTCTGAATGCAAAGGTGCTGGGTTGGTGCAACGCCAAAACACATCGTCAACGCCGCTCCCAAGCCCGCCCTACGTTAGTTAAAGCGTTATGATCAACAAAATAAAAAGTATAATGGTGCGGCGACTGGAGATGTCACTGTGTGTGGTGCCGGGCCTGCGAGGCCACGGCGGGATGGACACTGTCGTGGGTACACCCCGGACACACGTGGTGTAGCACAGCCCTAGTGGGGGGCTCGGGTGAGCGCTGGTTAAGCGCCGTGGCTCCCGTTGAGAGAGCGAGAGAGCGTCAGCCCAGCCAGGGTTACGTTGGGGGCGTGGTACCTCTGGCTGACCTGGGGACGCGTGACCGGATTATACTGGAGGGGGGCCACCGGCGGAGGGGGGCCAATGGGTGGTCACGTGGTCCGGGAAGAACTCTCGAGAGCTTTCAGGCAAGGGCGAGAGAGTTCTAGAAGGTGGGCGGGGCAAGAGGCGGAGCCAGCCCCATATAAGGGGGGGGGCCCTGGGAGGGGCTCGGGGCCCTTACTGTTGGAGAGGCAGCAGATCCACGTCAAGCTTGAAGAAGCCTCCAGCCACGTGGTCCGGGACCCAGCTTTTGGTCCGGACCGGGATAGTGGAGCCGTGTCTAGTTCTGCCGTAGCGTGGTTAGTTGGGTGGTCACCACCCCAGAGTTTGTTGTGTCAATAGCCCTAGAGTGTGTTGTGTTAATAGCCTGGAGTGTGTTGTGTTAATAGCCTGTAGTGTCTTGTGTTAATAGCCCTGTAGTGTGTTGTGTTAATAGCCCTGTAGTGTGTTGTGTTAATAGCCTGGTGTTGTGTTAATAGCCCTGGAGTGTTTGTGTTAATAGCCTGGAATATGTTGTGTTAATAGCCTGTAGTGTGTTGTGTTAATTGCCTGGAGTGTGTTGTGTTACTAGCCTGGAGTGTGTTGTCTTAATAGCCTGGAGTGTGTTGTGTTAATAGCCTGGAGTGTGTTGTGTTAATAGCCTGGAGTGTGTTATGTAAATAGCCTGGAGTGTGTTGTGTTAATAGCCCTGGAGTGTGTTGTGTTAATAGCCCTGGAGTGTGTTGTGTTAATAGCCTGGAGTGTGTTGTGTTAATAGCCTGGAGTGTGTTGTGTTAATAGCCTGGAGTATGTTGTGTTAATAGCCTGGAGTGTGTTGTGTTAATAGCCTGGAGTGTGTTGTGTTATTAGCCTGGAGTGTGTTGTGTAAATAGCCTGGAGTGTGTTGTGTTAATAGCCTGGAGTGTGTTGTGTTAATAGCCTGGAGCTTGTTGTGTTAATAGCCTGGAGTATCTTGTGTAAATAGCCTGGAGTGTGTTGTGTTAATAGCCTGGAGTGTGTTGTGTTAATAGCCTGGAGTATGTTGTGTTAATAGCCTGGAGTATGTTGTGTTAATACTTGGAGTATGTTGTGTTAATAGCCTGGAGTGTGTTGTGTTAATAGCCTGGAGCTTGTTGTGTTAATAGCCTGGAGTGTGTTGTGTTAATAGCCCTGGAGTGTGTTGTGTTAATAGCCTGGAGTGTGTTGTGTTAATAGCCTGGAGTGTGTTGTGTTAATAGCCTGGAGTGTGTTGTGTTAATAGCCTGGAGTGTGTTGTGTTAATAGTTAATAATCGTGTTGCTCCTAAGATGTCTGCGACTCAGTTACACCCCACCTGCTGGTTATACACAACAACAACCGCCATTCGCCACAAGTGTCGGTGACGTCACCACGGCGCTTGTGCCAGGCTAAGTGCACGTTAAGGCAGCATGAAGTATCGAACGCCCGTCATTATGTTCGGGCACACGTATCAGCAGCATTTGCAGCAACTGCGGTCCGTGTTTGCCAAAGTGCAGGCAGCCAATCTCAAATTTAAACTTGCAAAAGTGCCACCTCTTGCAAACATCGATGCAGTATTTGGGCCACATCGTTAGCGAGTCCGGGTTAGCCATGGCTCCCGACAAAACGGCGCGCGTGCACACATGGCCAACCCCCAAGTCGGTGGGTGAAGTTCCCAATTTTGTCGGGGTTTCACGTCATTATCACCACTTTGTTCCCCAAGTTCGCGACGATCCCAAAACCGCTCCACACGCTCGCTGCTAAGGGCCAGAGATTTCGGTGGGGGGGGGGGTGGGGGGAGGAGGCCGCGTTTGTCGCCTCGCGCGAAGGCCTCGTCAGCGCGCCGACCCCTCGGTGGACGTTTACCACCGAGTGACCAGCGTGCGTGCTTAATGGGTGCTGGTTGACGTAAGCCATCGTGCGCGAGGTTGCCACGTGCTGTAGTGGCATCTGTCAACGCGCCGCCACCCGAGGCGGATGCACGTAGGTGACGGCACGTTGGGTCTCACGCGCGCTGAATGGGGACGCCTCCAGATGGAGGACGCCTCGCTGTTGAAATTGCTCCACCGCGTTGGTACGAGAGGCAGTAAAAGCAAGCCATCGGGGATGCATGTCCCTAATAGTCCTCCACGAATGACTTTTGATAAGACGGGTTGAAGAGCTGCAGTGTTATTGCACGGTGGTGCCGAATGCTCTGCAGGGTAAACTCACGCGCCGGGTGGTCCCATGAGAAATTAATGCACCTCAGAATCCGTGAAACCTTGCTGACACTAAAGCGTTGACTTCTATTGGCCCTTGGTGACGGACAAAGTATACCACATGGTAAAAGGTTGTACTGATTGCACACCCCGCAAGCCACCAACGAGGCAGGCCCAGCCTCCATTACGATCTATCACGGTGTCTCATATCAATGAGCTCATCGCACTGGACATTCTCGGGCCGTTCCCTGCCACTCAGAGGGGAAACAAATGTATCCTGGTCGGGGTAGAATACCTGTTCCGGGGGCCGGTGGCATCGCCTCTGCCAGACCAGCCAGCCGCATCCATTGCGGACACGTTCTTGCACGGCTACGTCATGGACAAGGGGGCTCCTGAACAACTTCCTGCAGACCAGGGGTGGAATTGTTCTTCTCGATTGTTACGGGAGGTGTGCAACTCCCTGGGTGCAAAAACAAATCAGGACCCTGCCCCACCATCCTCAGACGGACGGGGTGGCGGAGCGCTTCCACAGAACCCATACGTCCACATTGTGCCAACGGATCAATGAGGCGAACTGGGGTTTGCACATTCCCGGTGTCCTGCCCACTATATAGCATGGCCCATTAATGCCTCAACAGGATTCTCCCCATTTTACCTCGTGTATGGGAGGGAGAATGAGCCACCCATGCAAGCTCAGCCGGGCATGGATTTGGGAGGGAAGAGAGCCGTCATGCCCATGCAGGCCACACTCGGGCGTTTGACGGAGGCGTGGGAGGCGTCTCGGGGGAATTCGGCCAAACGGCAGGCCGCAAACGAGAAGCCGGTGGGACCGCGGGAGGTCCAGGACCCCGTGGACCACTGGGGCTAAGGCGGGGCCGCATTTTCCCCAGGTGCCCTTGGGTACATCGCCTAAATTACACCGAGCGTGGCAGGGCCCTGTCGAGGTGATCGAGGCCAAGGGGCCGCAGCGCGTCCGTACGCAGGTCGCTTGCCGCCGCTGGTTTGTGCCTCCGTCGTGGTTAAAGCCCCCCCCTACATCCCGCCACATGTAGACGGTTCGTCTCCGGCTCCAGAGCGGCGGGTGTCTGATGCGTCCGACGTGCCGGGGCGGGTGAGCCCGGAAGTTGTGCTTCAGGAAGATTCTGCTGCGTCGCCCGCAGGATCCCATCACTCCCTGTGATGGACCACGTGTGGAGGCCGGGTTGCCATCTTCTCCTCCAAGGCAGGGGCTGCGCCCATTAGGCCATCTGCGTAATGTCCCAGTGGTCCCCAGCGCGCAAGTTCCTGCTCGAGATGGGGGGACTGGCGGCGATGGCTCGTGCAAAGAGTTGCTTCGGTCCGCTGGACCGCTCCCTCCTGTCATTCAATTGTGTTCCCACGCCGTCTGGCGGGTGGTCGCAGCCGCGAGCCGGGCCGTGGCTTCTGGTTGATCCGTCGGAAATTGTTACGCTTCCCTCGCGGTTCAGGGGTTAATCGTTAAAAGGGTTTTTGTTTCGAACGTTCGGTAGCCCTCCCTGTTAGGTAAATTGCGTTAGCGCACATTCCTGTTAGTGTTACCCCTCCTTACGGTGAGGGAAAAAAAGTATTTGATCCCCCTGCTGATTTTGTACGTTTGCCCACTGACAAAGAAATGATCAGTCTATAATTTTAATGGTAGGTTTATTTGAACAGTGAGAGACAGAATAACAACAACAAAATCCAGAAAACGCATGTCAAAAATTTATTTGCATTTTAATAAGGGAAATAAGTATTTGACCCCTCTGCAAAACATGACTTAGTACTTGGTTGCAAAACCCTTGTTGGCAATCACAGAGGTCAGACGTTTCTTGTAGTTGGCCACCAGTTTTGCATGTTCGGTCGACCTTTTGAAGACAGAATATTTGAAACTCAAAATAGTTTTTAGCAACCACCAAATAATTTCCTCTGAACCTTAACCTGAACATCAAGTCGAGCGTTGGGGTTATGCTCCCTAGGTTTTACGTAAAACTCCATATCGGCAATCTAGTTCTACCCTCCACACATTTTGCACCGCTTTTAATCAACGCGCGCCCAGCGACAATCGGCGCGTTCAGCAAAGGCAACTTCAAACGTGACGTTAAAACAATCGCCGTCAACAAATGATAACCGTCGAACGACGATGAAGGGTGTCAGTTCAATCCCCGGTCGGGGGTCGACTCGGCCCGCCATCGTCACCGTCGTCGACACCTCTCGGCCGTCGCGAAGCGAGCACCACTTTCTGCAAGTGAAGTCAACCAGCCCCACCGTAGGAACGAGGCGGCCTTCGTGTCCACAACGAACACAATCTAGTTCTACCCTCCACACATTTTGCACCGCTTTTAATCAACGCGCGCCCAGCGACAATCGGCGCGTTCACCCCTCTCCCGCTCCGGCCCCCTCGCCGGCTCGCAACGGCGGCGACCGCCGACGGCGGCGGCCATGTGACGTCCGAGGCGACCGAACGCAAAGAGGCGGAAACCTCCTCAGGGTTCCACGCGGAGACCTGGGGACACTTGGAGGCATTCAATCAAGATTCTAGGTTTTCGTGACTGCAGGGGAGCCACACCCTTTGGTTCTTTCGGTAAAAGTCATCACGTAGGTATAAAGTCAGGTAGGTATAAAATAAAGTAAATTAAATCACGTGACGTTTCGGGTGCAACACGACAAGCGTCCGTCATCAGGTGGGACAACCACAGCAAGAGACAGTTGCTGAAGTGGGCAAAAGGGTTGCCGTGACAAGAGGCTACGTAGGTAAGAGAGGGAGGAGGAGCCAGGGAGGAGAGATAGAGAGGGGGGTGTGGGGGGTAGGGGAGTGGAGTGCTGCTAGAGGGATTAGGAAACTAGCAAGGAAATGCCGGGGGGGGGGGGGGTGGGGGGGGAGTGAGCGGGTCAGGGAGTGGGAGGCTGAAGAAACTGGAGATGCGGATATGAAGGCAACACCATAAAGCAGTTAAGGTTTTACCTGGTTAATAACATCCTTCCAATGATTGCTCAATTTGTATCCATCTTCTCAGTTGAAGTTATGTCTATGTTTAGATATCTGGATGGCTTCATGAACAAACCTTTGATAGTGGTTTGCAGAGTACCTTGGTCTTGGAAAAAAACTAAATCATGAGAGCCCACAGCGTTATAGCAATGGTCAGCCACGGCGGAGGTATTGGTTCTGCCGTCTTTCAGATCTGACTTGTGCTCGCGAACACGGTCCGAGATATGTCGTTTCGTTTCCCCAATGTAACAGCCACCACAGGTGCAACTTAGTTTGAAGACTCGAGGATATTGCATGTCAGGAATGACATCCTTCACCGATGGGATTAGATCACGGATTTTGTGTACTGTACTGAATCGGACCTGGATCTTGTGTTTAAGATTTTGGAAATATTTTTGGTAACGCCTGCTATGTATGGTAACGTCATGGTGTTGATCGGCGTCTCAGGGGGTTGTTTCTCCATGGTTGGAGAAACAGCTTTGCGAATAATACGGTCCGAGTACCCATTCCCTCATCAAAACACTACACCATAGGGCCCACTGTATTTCTGACCAACACCACCTAGCCAGTGAACTGGAACACGTACACCAGGCCCTCAAGATGAATGGGTACTCGCAAAGCTGTTTCTCCAACCGTGTTTCTCCAATCATGTTTCTCCAACCATGGAGCAACAACCCCCTGAGACGCCGATCAAAACCATCACGTTATCATACATAGCAGGCGTTACCAAAAAGTTTTCCAAAATCTTAAACAAACACAAGATCCAGGTCCAATTCAGTACAGCACACAAAATCCGTGATCTAATCCCATCGGTAAAGGATGTCATTCCTGACATGCAATATCCTGGAGTCTACAAACGAAGTTGCACCTGTGGTGGCTGTTATATTGGGGAAACGAAACGACATATCTCGGACCGTGTTCGCGAGCACAAGTCAGATCTGAAACACGGCCGTGGCTGACCATTGCTATAACGCTGTGGGCTCTCATGATTTCGTTTTTTCCGAGACCACGGTACTCTGCAAACCTTCAGGCTACTATCAAAGGTTTGTTCATGAAGCCGTCCAGATATATAAACTTAGACGTAACTTCAACCGAGAAGATGGATACAAATTGAGCAATCATTGGAAGGATGTTGCCTTCATATCCGCATCTCCAGTTTCTTCAGCCTCCCACTCCCAGCCCCGCCCACTCCCCCCCCCCCCCCCGGCATTTCATTGCTAGTTTCTTAATCCCTCTAGCAGCACTCCACTCCCCCTACCCCATGCCCCCCTCTCTCTATCTCTCCTCCCTGGCTCCTCCCCCCCTCTCTTACCTACATAGCCTCTTGTCACGGCAACCCTTTTGCCCACTTCAGCAATTGTCTCTTGCTATGGTTGTCCCACCTGATGACGGACGCTTGTTGTGTTGCGCCCAAAACGTCACGTGATTTAATTTATTTTATTTTATACCTACCTACGTGATGACTTTACCGAAAGAACTTGGAGACATCACGACACCAAACAGCACGGTGCGAAGCCGAGACGCTTGGAGCGAGCCGCACACCTACACCCCCTCCCTCCCCCCCATGGTGAACTGGCCTCACCCATGTCAGAGTGAACCCCCTCCCTCCCCCCCATGGTGAACTGGCCTCTCCCATGTCAGAGGGAACCCCCACCCTTACCCAGTGCCCGCCCCTCCTGACCCCCCCCTCCCGGAATGACGATTCCATCTCGGCGTCACGACCTGTCTCAGTCGGTCCATCCACTCACCCACCCTCCCACCCCTCTCCCTGCCCCCTCCTCCCTCGGCTCTCCCTCCTCCCCCCGCTCCACCCCCCGCCTCCCTCCCCGATCTTCTCTGCGCCTCCCCCCTCGCCCGTTCCCCCACCCCTCCCTCCGCTCCCCCCGCCCCTCCTCTCGCCGCCTCCTCTCTCACCCCCCCTCCCCCCGCTCTGCTCCTCCCCCCCCCTCTCCCCCCCCGCCCCGCCATGCCCCCCCCGGCGGCCGTCCACGCCTCCTCCGCTGGATTGAAGTAAACGTTGACCCCCCGGCTCACGAGCTCCCGTCGCCTCTCGGCGAACCTCTGGTTCATCGCATGCTGCTCCCTCAGGAAGGCGTCGTGCTCCCTCGCCTCCCTCGCCCGCTCCGCCGCGTCCCTCTGCCTCGCTCGTTCGCTCCTCTCCCGCCTCGATTCCCCGCGGCCCGTGGCTCCGCCGGCGCCCTCCGGGTGCCGGCCCTCCCTGGCCAGTGGCCGCCCCCTGTCGGGGACAATCAGCTGCCTCAGCCTGGCCGAGATGTCGGTGATCCTTCTCGGGTCTCCTCCTCCTCCGCCTCCTCCGCCTCCTCCGCCTCCTCCGCCGCCGCCTCGGCCCCTGTCCATGGCCGGCGGTTGTCACCGCTCGGATTCTCGCTCGGCCCTCCTGTGTCACAAGCAGTGGGTCTCTGTGAGTGTGGGTCTCTGTGGGTCTCTGTGAGTGTGGGTCTCGGTGGGTCTCTGTGAGTATGGTTCTCTATGAGGGTTGGTCTCTGTGAGGGTGGGTCTCTGTGGGTCTCTGTGAGTATGGGTCTCTGTGGGTCTCTGTGAGTATGGGTCTCTGTGGGTCTCTGTGAGTGTGGGTCTCTGTGGGTCTCTGTGAGTGTGGGTCTCTGTGGGTCTCTGTGGGTATCTGTGAGTGTGGGTCTCTGTGGGTCTCTGTGAGTGTGGGTCTCTGTGGGTCTTTGTGCGTGTGGGTCTCTGTGGGTCTCTGTGGGTCTCTGTGAGTGTGGGTCTCTGTGGGTCTCTGTGGGTCTCTGTGAATGTGGGTCTCTGTGAGTCTCTGTGAGTAGGGGTCTTTGTGAGTGTGGTTCTCTGTGAGTATGGGTCTCTGTGGGTCTCTGTGAGTGTGGGTCTCTGTGGGTCTCTGTGAGTATGGGTCTCTGTGCGTGTGGGTCTCTGTGGGTCTCTGTGAGTATGGGTCTCTGTGAGTGTGGGTCTCTGTGAGTATGGGTCTCTGTGGGTCTCTGTGAGTGTGGGTCTCTGTGAGTATGGGTCTCTGTGAGTATGGGTCTCTGTGAGTATGGGTCTCTGTGGGTCTCTATGAGTATGGGTCTCTGTGAGTATGGGTCTCTGTGAGTGTGGTTCTCTGTGAGTATGGGTCTCTGTGGGTCTCTATGAGTATGGGTCTCTATGAGTGTGGTTCTCTGTGAGTATGGGTCTCTGTGAGTATGGGTCTCTATGAGTATGGGTCTCTGTGAGTATGGGTCTCTATGAGTATGGGTCTCTATAAGTGTGGGTCTCTGTGAGTATGGGTCTCTGTGAGTGTGGGTCTCTGTGGGTCTCTGTGAGTGTGGGTCTCGGTGGGTCTCTGTGAGTATGGTTCTCTATGAGGGTTGGTCTCTGTGAGGGTGGGTCTCTGTGGGTCTCTGTGAGTATGGGTCTCTGTGGGTCTCTGTGAGTATGGGTCTCTGTGGGTCTCTGTGAGTGTGGGTCTCTGTGGGTCTCTGTGAGTGTGGGTCTCTGTGGGTCTCTGTGGGTATCTGTGAGTGTGGGTCTCTGTGGGTCTCTGTGAGTGTGGGTCTCTGTGGGTCTTTGTGCGTGTGGGTCTCTGTGGGTCTCTGTGAGTGTGGGTCTCTGTGGGTCTCTGTGAATGTGGGTCTCTGTGAGTCTCTGTGAGTAGGGGTCTTTGTGAGTGTGGTTCTCTGTGAGTATGGGTCTCTGTGGGTCTCTGTGAGTGTGGGTCTCTGTGGGTCTCTGTGAGTATGGGTCTCTGTGCGTGTGGGTCTCTGTGGGTCTCTGTGAGTATGGGTCTCTGTGAGTGTGGGTCTCTGTGAGTATGGGTCTCTGTGGGTCTCTGTGAGTGTGGGTCTCTGTGAGTATGGGTCTCTGTGAGTATGGGTCTCTGTGAGTATGGGTCTCTGTGGGTCTCTATGAGTATGGGTCTCTGTGAGTATGGGTCTCTGTGAGTGTGGTTCTCTGTGAGTATGGGTCTCTGTGGGTCTCTATGAGTATGGGTCTCTATGAGTGTGGTTCTCTGTGAGTATGGGTCTCTGTGAGTATGGGTCTCTATGAGTATGGGTCTCTGTGAGTATGGGTCTCTATGAGTATGGGTCTCTATAAGTGTGGGTCTCTGTGAGTATGGGTCTCTGTGAGTGTGGTTTTCTCTGAGTCTCTATGAGCATGGGTCTCTATGAGTATGGGTCTCTGTGAGTATGGGTCTCTGTGAGTATGGGTCTCTGTGGGTCTCTATGAGTATGAGTCTCTGTGAGTATGGGTCTCTGTGAGTATGGGTCTCTGTGGGTCTCTGTGAGTATGGGTCTCTGTGGGTGTGGTTCTCTGTGAGTATGGGTCTCTGTGAGTATGGGTCTCTGTGGGTCTCTATGAGTATGAGTCTCTGTGAGTATAGGTCTCTGTGGGTCTCTATGAGTATGGGTCTCTGTGAGTATGGGTCTCTGTGAGTGTGGTTCTCTGTGAGTATGGGTCTCTGTGGGTCTCTATGAGTATGGGTCTCTATGAGTGTGGTTCTCTGTGAGTAGGGGTCTCTGTGAGAATGGGTCTCTATGAGTATGGGTCTCTATAAGTGTGGGTCTCTGTGAGTATGGGTCTCTGTGAGTGTGGTTCTCTGTGAGTCTCTATGAGTATGGGTCTCTATGAGTATGGGTCTCTGTGAGTATGGGTCTCTGTGAGTATGGGTCTCTGTGGGTCTCTATGAGTATGGGTCTCTGTGAGTGTGGTTCTCTGTGAGTATGGGTCTCTGTGAGTGTGGTTCTCAGTGAGTCTCTATGAGTATGGGTCTCTATGAGTATGGGTCTCTGTGAGTATGGGTCCCTGTGAGTATGGGTCTCTGTGGATATCTATGAGTATGGGTCTCTGTGAGTGTGGTTCTCTGTGAGTATGGGTCTCTGTGAGTATGGGTCTCTGTGAGTATGGGTCTCTGTGGGTCTCTGTGAGTATGGGTCTCTGTGGGTGTGGTTCTCTGTGAGTATGGGTCTCTATGGGTCTCACTCAGTGTGGGACCTTACCTGGTCAAATTCAAATGCTTGTGATGTGATGTGTGATGATGATGGTTGGCTTGGATCACACGGCCTACGCGGAGGGTGGGGGGATGCGTGACGTCATCAGGTGACATCACATATGTGACGTCACCACTCACTTGCCGTGACTAATATTAATATATACAAAAGTCTATTTTTATACTTGTTGCATTGTGTACAGTCTGGAAGCTACCCAGGTGCCAAATTTCAAGTTTGTTGCATGTTGGAAAGTAAGCTAAACATTTCGAACAGACACACATTCACAAATTTCCCTTTTATACATCATAAACTGTATATTATGTGTGTATATATAAACTGTACATTACGTGTGTATAAACTGTGTATTATGTGTGTGTATATAAACTGTATATTATGTGTATAAACTGTATATTATGTGTATGTATAAACTGTATATAAAGTGTGTATATAAACTGTATATTAAGTGTAAATAAACTGTATATTATGTGTTGTATATAAACTGTATATTATGTGTGTGTATAACCTGTATATTAAGTGTATATAAACTGTATATTATGTGTGTATATAAACTGTATATTATGTGTATATAAACTTTATATTACGTGTGTATATAAACTGTATATTACGTGTGTATATAAACTGTATATTATGTGCGTATATAAACTGTATATTATGTGTATGTATAAACTGTATATTATGTGTATATATAAACTGTATATTATGTGTGTATATAAACTGTATATTATGTGTGTGTATGAACTCTATATTATGTGTATATGAACTGTATATTACGTGTGTATATAAACTGTATATTATGTGTATATATAAACGGTATATTATGTGTATGTATAAACTGTATATTATGTGTATATATGAACTGTATATTATGTGTATATAAACTGTATATTATGTGT